>NW_027328749.1:0-231351 GCF_048564905.1 Vicugna pacos | reverse complement strand
GTCCAGACCAGCCCTGTGAGTGAGAGGCACAGGGGACCCGAGTCCCACCTGTGTGTGGTGCCTGGCGAACTCTGGTTGAATTTTCAGTTCCTCCCCGTATATTCCTCTATGGCTTAAGGAAGGGGCAAGGCATGTCGTGGCCATGATCTGTACTTGTCCTCACAGGGCCCTGTGATCTACATGTCCGCACTCCCCTTCTGCTACTTGGAGATGAGGTGGCAGTTTTAGGAGCCTGAGCCCTGCTGAAGGCACAGCTGCCAGCACCGGTCTTCTCCCAGACTGGCTCCGTTCACCTCACCTGTCACCTCCTGCTGAGCCCCCAGGCATTAGTCAAGGTAGGTGCATCGGAGAAACGTAAGCAGGGACCAACTTCTCCCCCTGGACAGACTGGTTGGTGAGCAGTGGAAGCCTGGGGCCCTGCCCCAGCCTGCTGGCCAGTGCCTCCTCTTTGTCATAGGAGTCACTGGTGACATTTTTGCTCAGCAACTGCTTGGCTCTGAATCTGCAGACCCACCAGAGAATGCCAGCTGGATTTTGCCTTTTGAAGTCTGTCCTTGGGATTTGGCGGAGTAACTGGATGTGTGCTTAGAGCATAGTGGTTGACACTGTCACCATTGTTTACCCAGAACCTCGTGTACCAGGCATGACTCTCGGCATCAAAATATAGCAGTGCATTAAACCTCCCTCCTGGTGGGTCTGTTTTGGTACAATAAGCGTCCAGCCAGCATCTGAACGTCAGGGAGATAACGCGGCCAGTGAGCTCGGGTCAAGCACGTTCTTCTCCAGTCACTTTTACTCCATTGTTCCTTTTACTATTCCACAGTCATTAATTTATAAAACAATGCTTTGGTACAGGAGCAGAGCCTAATTCTCTCGTGCTACTCTTGGTGGGAGTGAGTAAAAGTGTCCAGCCTGAAATGCGGCCACATTTTGTAGCTCAAAAGCTATCTAGACACATGTAGGTGGAGTTTTGGTTTGGGGCTCTGACCACGTTGGTGTCCCCCGGCAGCGCCGCTCCCCACAGGCCCCTGCCTTCAATGGAGCAGGAGGTGAGTGTGGGTGTCACCGTCCCCACGTCCCTGTCCTCATCACACTCACGTAAGTTCTTGTATAGGCTGTCAAAGTCATTTTTGTTCTTGTGTGTTTCTAATTTTCGCTTGTTCACCTTTTCTTTTTCTTTTTTCCTTTTTCTCTTGTACTGCCCTGTGAGCATGTTGTTGCGTCTGAAAAGGTGGGCTGTGCACACCCTGCATTGGAAATAGCTAGATCGCCCTCCATGCTGTCTCCATCGCTTTAAAAAGCAAAAACTTAACAGCTGCCTTGGTCCTTGTATTATCCTAGTCATCTTTTTATTTTCTAATTTTTTGGAATATTTGCTTTGTTAGCACATCACCCATTGGTGTTTGATACCTGTTAAAATCCTTGCTTTGAGGAATCTGTTTTGTCCTCCTTATATTTAGTGACAAATGTGCCCTTATTAAATTTATTTGTTTGTTTTGAAGAAGTGAGATGCGAATTGATTTAGGCTGCTGCTGAGGGATTCTTTTCATGGAGTATTTAAACTTGGAAAGTCAAAGTCTGCAGCATCTTGCTCGATTTCTGCTTTTACACAAAAGTGCTCAGCACACGGTTCCTGGCTGTCGCTGTGTGACGTGCGTGATGGCTCTTCCTGGCCGGTGGTCACTGGTGAGTAAGTGGCCGTCTCGGGGGTGAACAGCTGTTGGAGGAAGCAGTCACTTTTTTTTTTGCATTCAACTCCCCCGTGCCATTTACTTTACTTTGCCTTCATAAAGGGGCAGTATCGGTTCTAAAATCCATGCCACTCTTTTGTTCCCTGTATGAGGCTGGTTTTTCTGAGTATCAGGACAACATGGCCTTCTCCGAAGAGGCTGGCTCACCTGGATCTGGTGGACAAACGGACCGCTAAAGGGGACCGTAGGTTCCACTCTGCTTCAGCCAGTGGGCATTCAGAGCCGGGTCTGTGGTTTGCCTCAGCAGCCATGCAGGCCTCCCTACACCGGCCTTTACTTTTAACCCATGTTGGCAGTAAGTAGCTGACTCGTTGTCTGTTGCAGCTGACATCCACCATTGACGGCCGTGTCGTTAGTTTGCGGTAGTGAGTGTCCAACACCCCAGTCAGCCGTGTAGGAAGAAGCTTTGGCCGACCTAGGACCTTGGATTCTCACCCCCACCATGTTTCATCTCACCCGGGGGAAGGGTTTGGCCACCACCATCATGCTGACCATGAGGCCTTGTTTCTCCTTTCACGTTGTGGTCCAAATGTCGGCACTTCATCCTTCACTGACTTGGTCTCGCTTGAGACAGGCCAGACTTTCTTAAAGAGTCCATCACATTCTTGGGGGGAACAGAACAGAAGTAAGTGTCGCAAGTAGAAGGAGTCTAGGCTGTCCGGGTTGGCAAATGCAGGCTGGGATCTCTGATGGCTGGGCTGTGCCCTGGACACAGGCTTTTCCCGTGGCTCCCGAGGGCCCAGGGGTCGGAGTGAGAACAGCCTTGCCTGGGTTCCTCCATCCACATCTGCTCACTGGCAAGTGTGTCTGCTAATTAGGAGCTCCCCCAGACCTCGGGCCCTTCAAAGTTCAGACCACGGGAGAACTTTGAGTCCCTTCTCCTGGGCCTCCTTTGTGAGAATTCAGTGCCTTCTGAGGTGCCCCGAGCCAGGAGATGCCTCCCCCTCCAGGGAGCACCCTTTGGAGGATTGTGACTCACTGCACCATGCTGTGAGCTTGTGGGGTTCTTTCCGTGGTCCCTGCAGAACCAGTCTTGAGATGGGCTTAGCAACGGAAATGACAAGACAGGTTCCAGGGCAGGGCTAGGGGGAGGGAACAGGGGAAATTTAATGTGACTTCAAACACCTAGGTGGGTTCTGGAGCTGTTACTAAAATGGGGAGCCTGGGAGGTACCTGCCAGGAATCGAATTCCAGAGTAAATGGTGGACATGAGGGATATTTAAGATGCCATTTGTCATCCAAGTTAGGACTTCAAAGAGGCACTCGGGTCTATGAACCTGGGGCTCAGGTGAAGGAGCCGGACTAGAGATACACATTGGGAGTCGTCATTCTCAGCTGGTGTTCACAGCCGTATAGGGGGCTGAGCTCATCTTGAGATGTGCAGACTAAGGCTGAGGGGGGACAAGGCTGTGCCTCGGTTGGAGGAAAGCCCAGACCATTCAGCTTTGGTGTGTCAGTCAGTGGCATTTGCGATTTTCAGAGCAATGCCATTTATCCTTAAGGGGCTAGGGGGTGGGGAGGGCCACCCAGGAAGAAATCTGAAGGGAAGGTTGTGGCCACGTGTGTGCGTCTTGGGACGATGCAGAGGGTGCAGGGTCCTGGAGGGGAGACTCTTCAGAAGCTGGAGTTGGAGTGGGGAGTGGGGAGAAGGTAGTCACACTCACCTGTGAGGGAGGGAGGGAGGCCTAGGGAGTCCCCAACCTACCGGACTTGCTTTCCCATGAACAGAAGGCAATCAGACAGAGGATCTGAGGTGAAAAGGGATGGGCGCTGGGTGAGGAGCCAACCTGGAGAATGGTGCTTGGACAGTTCTGGAATAGTCTCCCTGCAAACTAGAGTTAAAAAATCTCAGACTCTTAAGAACATTGATAGTGACTGGGGAGGAGACAGTTCTTTTTCTGGCCTCCTAAGGGTAAGGCATGTATCCGGGGATACACAGAAGAATCAGGCAGTCTGTTCCATTGGTTTGACCCTTACCAGGGGGAACAGAGCAAGTTTAAAGGGGGAGAAGGGCAGTGGAGGGAAACTAGCAGGGCCCCGTGTCAGGTACCAGTCGGCCGCCCTACTTGCGTGTTGCATTCACATCCATGCCTCCCAGGTGGTCGGTGGCAGCCCCCTTTTGCAGATTGGGAAGCCTTCTCAGAGGGGTTAAGGAATTGGTCCGTTTAGCGGCTAGTAAATGCTGTAGCAGGATTCAAGCAGGGCCTTGTCAGACTTCAAGGGCATGTTTTCTCTACTAATTCTGGTACCTCCCTGTTGTACCTGGAATGGTGAAGGGGGTCAGTTTTGGAGCCTTTCAGAAAAAGTGCGATTCATGTGCCTCAGGACTGTTTCACAAAGCTCAGTGTTCTTTGATGGTTTGGAAGCACCGCAGTGCTTTTCGGCCCATAGAGGTAAGGTCTTACTCCTTTGACGATGACGTGGTTGCAAATGACGTACAGGTGCAAAACCAGACTTAGCAGCTTCTGAAGGGAAACTCTCCAGTTCTCCCTTGATAGACTTTCTTCCACGGGATATAACTGTGCTGCAGGTTAGGCCTGAGCTTTCCATATGAAGTGAGGGTTTCTTATCCAAAGTTAGCATAAAACGGTCAGATGAAGAAAATCGACGTTGACAATTTATTTTTGGATTTCATTAGACAAGATGTACTATCAGTTCATGGCCCATGTAGCGAATGAAATTGAGTACAGAACATTGCATTTCTTACTTTCTATTTAGAGTTCTCTTACAACATAAGGTTGCCTGCTTTGGAACATCAGCTCCACCACCAGGGCGCCTGTCGGTGTGTTGGTGTGATTGCATTTACACAGTGAATGTAATCTGGGCTTCCTCAGCCGCAAACACTCCAGTGCAGAATCACGGGCTGTAGCCATCTCTTAGTCACGCAAATACTTCTAAAATTATATGATGCCAGAAAAGAAAGAAGAGAGAGAGAGAGATTGCCTTTATCAAAGATCCTTTCAATTCTAACTGCAAACTGTTGTTGAGCAGCTCTGGTTTCATTTGGATATGAATATATACATTTCTTTGCATTTAACCTGGGTTTTGGACTAGAACACCAAGCTCTTGCTGTCCACAAGCCACAAAAATAGTAGCCAAATTGCACTCTTGTGAAATATTTTATTCTTTTTTTCTGAGAAAGGATCCTTGAACTTGGGACTTGGGCTGTGATTTATGCTTTTTGCTTTTCCCACCCCTCTTGTAATCTCACTCCTTCCCACATGGCCCCCAAGAGGTCGTGGTCTCAAAGGAGCGGGCAAACACACAGTTGGTCACCATGCAGTGCTGCTGTAGAGGGAGCCCAGCCAAGACCTAAAGGACATTATCAGAGAGGACTTCCTGGAAGAAATGGGCTGTACATTCAGTTGTGAGGACATAGTAAGTGTCAGTCAGGAGAAGGCATCAAGAGGATGGCTCACGTGGCAGGTGCAGCCTGGGCAGAGGCCTGGAGGCTTGTGGGGTGGGGACTCGGGGAGAGTGTCTTGTGTGGTCCAGGGTGGAGGGTGCCTTGCTGGGGAGGACACTGGAGATGGCCTAGGGTGGAGGGCTTTGGAAGAGTTTGGGTTTTACTAGACCTGTCACAGGAGGCAGTGAAGGGTGTCAGCAGGAAGTGACCCTCAGGAAAGGTACTTCTGGTTTTGCTTCTGATATTCTACAGAAAGTAGGGTCGGGACGGGCGACAGCAGGTATGTCTCTCCCTTTGAGACCCACCCCGTCATTCATTTATTCATAACACTAGCACTTCTGAGTGTCTAGGGGAGAGAGGGTGGACCCACATTAGTAAGCAAAATGTATTTGCTTCTTGGGAGCTTAGCAGTGTCAGAAGTTGACTTAACCTAGAATGTTCTTGGAAGAGAGGAACAAAGTGCGGAGGTTGGAGGGAGGGAAGGCTTCCTTGAGAAACATTCAAAATGAGCCTGGAGGCAAGTGGGAAGTAGGAGCAGGTCAGTGGGCCCCTGAGGTCTCTGGGGACCTGGGTACTGAGGTGAAGCTGGGCGAGAAGTGTCGGGGGTGCGGCTAGAACTCCACCAGGGAGCCTCTGAAGGGTTTGAAGTGGGGATGATGTAATCAAATTTGTGCTTTGGGCAGGCTGCCCTGGCTCTGTGTGTGTGTGCGTGTGTGTGTGTGTGTGTGTAGCAGGGAAGAGGGGGAGGGTGCCACCAACTGGGGGGGTCATTAGAAGACCATTCACAGGCTGGGAGGTGACCCGTGGGAGAGGGGCGTCGGGGCTGCTTGGGAACTGCAGGGGCAGTGTGGATGCCGGATTTCCTTATGGGGAGGGCTTGTTAGCGGGGCCGCCCTAGCGGCGCCTTTTGGCTGGAAGTAAAAAGATGGAGGCCGCTAGGTGGACTTTCCTCTTCTCTCCTTCCCTGCCTTGTGTGATTATCTTAGCTCAGCCAACATTTGGAATAGAAGAGCTAAGTTTCAGGGTAGCCCAGGAATTTGTTGAGCTCGTTGGAGTGAGATCTGATAGGATTTAGGTTTGTTCTGCATGTTCACTTAGCTAGAAACGTCCCGTCTTTCGGAATTCCATAGGGGTTTTATTCTTGATAAAAATTGCGTTCTTGGTGAGAAGAAAATTAATACAGCTGTTGTCTTCCTCAAAAAAAACATATCTTTTAAGAACATTAATATTCAAAAGAATAGGAATATATAAAAATGATAAAGTAAGGCTTTGGTGTAGTTTCTTTGGTTTCTGAGTTAATGTGGAGTTACAGCGTTTGCATTACTTAATAGCACATCCTTATCAGTATTTAAAGAGCTGTTAGTGAGCGCCCCAGGCCCCACCTCTCAAAGCATCATTAGTTTGCTCTGAAATAGTGAGGTCATAAAGGTCTTGATTACAGAAGCCAAAGAGTTGGTTTATAATATGCAGCATAGCTCCCTTTAAAAAATAATAATAGGATCAACATTAAGAAAGTGGAAGATAATTGATTTTTTGAAAGCTGAAACATAAACTTTCTTGTGCTAATGTTGCAACTGGAAATTTTGAAAAGAAAAATCCTTCTGTAATATCATCTACGTGGAATTCATATGTGCCTTTCACGTTTAAAAAGTAACTGCGCAGTGGTTTTTGAAGTCAGGAGCATTCCAGCTGAGATACTAACATTGATGGTTGCTGGTTTTCAATGGAAGGGCCTATATTTGCCTTCTTAGCTGTTTTGTTTGTTTGTTTGCTTGTTTGTTTGTTTTGTTGTGAGAGGGTTGAGTAGTGCTTTGCCAGCAAGATTTTGGGGCAATTTAGGGGCAGATGTCGTGTACCAGCAGTGAGAAATTTCCATGCATTTTATTTTCTGGACATCAACGGGGCACATGTGGGGTTTGTGCCTGCAGGATGGAATGCTGCAGGACTCCCTGATCCATCACTGTTATGTCCTGGAGCTGCTCCGGTCAGTGAATGATTTTCTGTGGCTTGGAGGTAAGGTGGTCTGATGTAGATGATCAGATGTGTAGTTAAAGTGCTATTACTTGAAGTAAGAGAAACACAGAAACATGGCTCTAAAAATACAGGATGAGGGAGGAGAACTGGCTGAGCTGCTTGCAGTGGGGCGTCTTCTCAGGTTACTCCCTCACCGTGATTCCTTCCAATATCCGCCCCAGCCCTGCACGGTAGTCCTGCCGAAGCAAGCATTCACTTTGCTCAGAAACTCACTGAATTTCCTTGTGCCTCTGTTTGTTGGCTTTTTTTTTTTTTAAAGAAAATCTTGCCCTTTGCTTAAATGCCATCCCTGCTACTCACCTCTTACATTCATTCTTCTGGACTTCGTCCATACATAGCTGCTGAATGGATGAACAGAATGTAGTATCTCCATGTAGTGGAACATTATTCAGACGTAAGAGTGAATAAAAAAGAAAAAAAAAATAAAGGGGAAGATGAAAAAGGCCACCTGTTCTGGGAAGTCCACCCTGACTGCTCAACCCGCCCTTTTCCCTTTGAAACCCAATCCCTTATGCTCCACTCTACTCTTTTTGATAGTACTTACCACCTTCTAATAAACTTTAACGTTTTCAAAAAAAAAAAAAAAACAGAGAGAGATGCTGATGCCACTTCAAAATGGACGAGCCTTGATAACAGCATTTTAAGTGAAAGGAACCAGACAGAAACGGCCACATATTGTTGATTTCAGTGATCTGAAATGCCCAGAATAGGCACATGCAGAGGTAGAGAGCAGGTGTTGGTTGCAAGGGTCTTGGTGGAGGGGGGATGGGGAGTGACTACTAGTGGACAGGGGGTTCTTTTGGGATGATGGAGTGTTCTGGAAATAGATGGTGGTGAGGGCTGCACAACCGTGAGTGTGCAGAAGACTGCTGAGTGCTGTCTCTGGGAGTGCCTGTTGTTGGGGCGGCTTTATCTTTTTCTCACCCTGCAATGTGAAGTGTCATCTTGTGCTGTGGCATTTCTACTCCTGTGAGTGGTGAGGATCAGAGACTTTGCAGAGTCATGTTTCTTTTTTCCCCCTTGCTAAGTGTAGGCAAAATAGGTTTATGCCTGAGAAATTGCTCCATCTGCAGAAATGTCTTTCAGTTTTGCACGGTGTAAAAATCTTGAGAGCTTTTTAATCGTTGAGCACAGTCTGTGGGGGGAAACAGCCCGTGAAGCCTGAGTGAGACATGGAAGATGCGTGCTTTCCTCCCTGACACGGGTGGGGATTTCACCCCCGTTCATACAGTGAAGGGCCCAGACCCGTGAGCGGAGTTGACACTCGTGAATATTTACGTGTATCCACTGCATCATCTTGGATATTAATTCCAAGCTGAGTCAGTTTGTGGCGGCAGCCTCATCCTACATCAGGAATTTATAGTATCTGCTCTTTGAGGTGAAGACCAGACAGACTTGATTATTCAACAGCCTCCCTTGAATTGATATCTCAGATTCCTTTGTCAAAAGCAAAACAGCAGAAATACAGACGTCCTTTAATGTCGATGTGACTTGGAACTGGTTTAGTCTCAGTGCCTCAGTGGCCTTATCTGCGGGTGGGGGAGATGATAACAGTGCTTCCCTCAGAGGAGCTGGTGAGGGGGGAGTGAGAAGCACAAATGTAGGACTTACACGAGATGCTCATGAATGACCGGATTTAGTGCTCTCAGCCTGGTGAGGCCTCAGGGGCAGAGATGTCAGAACAGCAGCCCTAGCCAGAGCTCGATCCGCGTTGGCAGCTGTTACGATCACTATCACCACTGTGGGTTATCAGGTAGTTTTAAGACTTGGTAATATGAATTCGCGAATAATGTTAAAAGACTAGACATCTCAGATCCAGTTTACATAGTTCTCAAGATTTCCTCTTGTTACGGAAATGACAGGCCAGCCAAGAAACAAGCACCACTCGGAGGGTTGGAGTACTCAGATTTATTACGCCGGTGGGCTCAGAGGGGCTTCTGCTCCGAAGCTCTGAGCACCTCCAAGACGTGCACATGAGGTTTTATAGGGTTAATTACAAGTATGGGGCTATTAGCCAATAAGGTTGAAACAACATAAAGCAAGGAATCAGTACACTGGAGCTTATCAATTTGGAACAGATCACGTTACTGACGCTAGTTGAGCTTGGATTTACGAGTTAGCTTGTTAGCCCAGTAAACTGACACTAAACTTTAGATTTACAAGTTAGCCCAGCAGAACTTATATCAGTAAAATGACACTTATCACACTTAGATTTGTGACTTAGCTTGTTAGCCCAGCTGGGCTTTTCCTTCACACTCAGAAATAGATGTTTTTTCCCCATCTTAAATCTGAGTTGAGTCTCTAACAAAATTCTGTATTCCTCCATTTTTTGCTGTAATTCTCCATTTCTTAAAAAAAAAGTTTTAAAATGGTGTTATCGGGGACTGAACTGAGGGCCTCATGCATGCTAAGCACATACTCTCCCAAATGAGGTATAATCTCCCCCCTGATTTTTTTTAAACTTTACTTTCTTAATATTCAGAGGTTAGAGGCCTCTAATTCTTTTTCTGGAGACTTGTCCATGAACCTGTAAATCTATAATTAATGGACAAAACTTGGTTTAATAAAAAAATCAATAGAATATTCTGCAATCCATCCAAAAGGAAATGCTCATTGACTTAAAATGATTCTCCTTTATGGTGATTTCTCCTTTTTGGTCTAGCTTAATTTGTTAACAGCCATCCTCATCATCATAATGACCAAACTCACTGTAAGTGGTCACCTACCTAAGGCTAAAATACCTTCCTCAAGTTTTACTTCATAGCAGGTGTTGGAGGGTAGGTATCAGTGTCTCCTTTTTTGCAGCTGAGGGATTGAGAGATGGGCCAGCTTGTCCCAAATCACACGCAGCTGGCGGTGGGTAGCTCGGTGCTGGAACCCTGGCTGCACAGGATGCATTCTTAATTGCTCCTCTAATCATCCTCCCGTTGAGTTGTTTCCCGAACTCCTCTGAGCCCATAAATGACCGATTTTTGTGATCTCAGCCTGATGAGGCCTTGAAAGGAGAGACACCAGTGAGAAAGTGAGACAGAGTGGCATAAGTTAAAATTGTACATTTTCACAAATGTTTTATTTTCAGGTAGTTACTTAAAAATTTAGTATTTTTTTTTTAAATTTAGTGCTCTGTAAGCACTAACAGCAAAACATTAAAAGTAATTATAGTGCAAAAGAGAAGTGGGCTTTGAAAATCCAACCATTGCTAATGATGTTACTTGTTTTTCTCTAGTGGCCCTTATTGTCAGAAATACTTACAAAGACTGAATTGGTTTTATGTAGTCTTAGTATGGAAGAAAAGATTGTCAGAGACTATTGTACGTAAAATCCTTACTCTTTTCTTTCCTGATGATGAATATGTTAGTTGTTTTCATGGCTTAAGCACATTTCGTCATTTGTGAAATTTGAGTACTATCGTTTACCTTGTCTGACTGTGAGAGTTAGACGCCTTGTATACAAAGCACCCAAGAGGTGCTTAATAAAAATATGCTGTCACAATGACAGATAGTTTAGAAGGATCAACTCTGAATACTAAAGAGGGTGGCTTATTTCTGATGCATATTCAATATGTATATATATGATATATATGAAAATGGTTTAAAGAAACAAGGGTTCTTTTTTTAGTGCAGTATGAAGTTTTAATGAAATCTGTAACATTCCAGTGAGACAGGGACTAGTTACATTGCCTTAAGCAGATGACCTTGAAGGTTATTTACTCAGCATATGTATTGTTGCAACTCAGAATTCATGTTGCCGTGTAACCATCCACTCAGACATTTAAATTCGTCTGACTCTGAACAGATCCATTAAGTTTAGGAAAGTCCACATTGATCATTTTCAGGGAGTAAGCTTCTCTATTTTGTGATTAAAGAAAATTTTGATTTTTTTTCCTGCACTCTTAACAGGTTTAAAATATCAAAACATTGATTTGACGTGTCACTTTTTTAATAGAGAGAATAAAGCTCATGCTGTTTTATTTTGTAAATGAATGTTTTTGTATTTCAACAAACTTGTATGATATCCTGGCTCTTTGAGAAGTATTTTGCAAGATACTTAGATAACCTGCTGTTGGAAAAATACAGACGTGACTTTTATGAATGTAGGCGTAGTACAGATCTGTTGGTTTTTGCTACAGTGCAAGACATGAGGCCTAGGAGAGATTTGCTGCGGATTGCCAGGAGGACAGATCCCAGGTCTCAGTCTCCCCTCCTGTAAAATGAAGTGGCTGGACTGTATTCTTCCCTCTTTTAAGATGAGTTTCCATGAGCCTATGTCTTCTGTTTATATTCAGGACTATTAGCAATATCAGATTAAATACTGTATACCCCTCCCTTCCCCCGAATCAAAGTGTAGTATGTGGTACGTAAGCTTTTAGTTACCTGATTCTCGTTTCTGATCCTACAGGCAATTTTTGTGTTGCATCTTTCCCGGCAACCTGGAAGGTCTTTTTAGCCATAGGTGGCACAGATGCACCTTCTTACAGTCTTAATTTTCCTGTTTGTCAAAGAAGGCTTAAACAACGTGATTTTATTTTGATATCTTTGCTTAACGCTTCAGAATAGCACAATTTCCATTGTGTCTCTCTACGTGTAAAAATTACTCTGCTTATATCTTAGTTTTATTCTGTCATCTCGCTGTGAACATTTCAGACTTGCTGTGCAAACAGTGGCAAAATCTGACTTTGCTTCCAGTGTTAGAAACCAGTGAGCCAGGATTTTAAAAAAGAGCTAGAAGTGGCCTCTGGAACACCTTAAAGGTGAAAAGTGTATTGAGTTCCCTGAGTATTGACCCCGCCGCTGTCTGTTAATTGGTGGGAGGTGATTTGGTACATATACGAAGGGGTGTAGTGTTTTGAATTGGGTTTGCGTGCACGTGCTGCCACTGAGCCACGTGAGCCTGAGTCAGTTCGTTCTGAGTTTTTCCCTCGTCTGTGAGATGGGGACGCTGGTATCTGCTTTGTAGAATTGTGAGAATTAGAAATTATGTAAAGTGTTTCCCACAGTGTGTATGTCAAGAGGGCTCTTAAACTTTAGCTGCTGTTTTCTGTGAAGCCATCATTTATGGTCTTTGGCAATTACTAAGAAACAGGAAAATAAGAAAAGCTGGTTTTATGATGAAAGATATTTGAGGAGGTTCCATAGTTCCTATACCCATAATTTAGCATTTAGCAGAGTTAGAACTGTTACACAGTCGCCCTGAACCAACGTTAAGCCACAGAATTTTTTGTTACTTTATATATGTTGGGGCTTAAGGGGATCCAATACTTATACACATGTTGTCTCCAGCAGCCAACTGAGAGATGACACAAAAGACTAGGCAGGCGATAAATGTGTTCTTTGTTACTGATGAAGCCACGTTCTCCATGAACTTCAGGGCTCTGGGAAAATGCGTGTCATGATTCTGTGTCCCAGAAGTAGAGACTCACCCTGTCGCAGGTATCTCTGGGCCACAGCGAGCCTTCCCTTGAGAGGATGTGCCCCATCATGCACAGGGCTGTCCTGCCATGGAGCTGAGCATCCCGGTTGCTTCCCAATGGTGGCCAACACTGGAGGGAAAGTAAGGGTTTCATATGCCTTGCTTGTCTCCCCGGAATCACAACTCACTCTGTTAGTGTGACGAGGGCTAGCTGTGGGCCAGGGGTCAGGGTTGTGAAGGGAGAAGCACTCTCCATGGCCCAGAGGAGTGGGGAGGAGGCATCCCCTAATTCAGTTTAAACTGGTGGTGGGATGGAACAGAAGGCTGCTCCCCAAGAGTTTATAAAAGGAGAAATAAGGATTTCCTTTGGGACTTAGTCTAGCCAGGAAACACAGAAGATGATTAGAAGGGAGACTTGTAAATCACTTTAATATTAAGTTGACGTTTGTTGAGCACCAAAAATGTGCTGCATTCTTTTCTGAGAGTTTTACAGAAATGAATCCTTCAATCTTCTCAACAAGCGAGTAAGGAAGGTTTGATTGTTATCCCAGTTTTACAGTGTGGAAATTGAGGCACACAGAGGGTAAGTAATTTGGCCAAAGTCAGAAAACTAGTAAGTGGCAGAGCTGGTATTTTAACCCTGGCTGTCTGGTTTTGAGGCTCACAGAGATGAGCTTTGGTTGTTTAGATGTACCTGCATGCCTTGATCTCTGTACCTCTGTGCATCATTTAGCCCAGAAAGACAGAGAAAGGAGAGTTACACAGGTGCTCACAGTCGAGTATCGGCCACTGTCCACGAAGAGTGCACCGTGATAAGCGTTAATTGTTTTCCAGGCAGTAGAACTTTTCGTATAACAGAAATTTAGTCCATTGTGTTAATCTAGAAACCCTTCCTGCTCTGCTTCTGTCCATGCTTGCCATGTGACTGCCTGCCCGTGATTAGGCCGTTGAGGAGAAAATGTACTCATGGTTGAGCTCTGATATTGCAGCCTGGTTCATAGTTTCACATCTTCTGTTACATTAATAAGTTAAGTTTCTGGTTTTCTTGCATCAGTGTCTCATGAGTTTGGTTAATGTGAAACCAGTCCATGGGAGCCCAGGGGTGCTGACTGCATAATTTTTGAGCACGTTGTGGCACTTCTACCCATGCAGTCCTGACTGGAGTATGTCCGCCTTCCGCACTGATTTCCCCCAACAGCAGGGTCCTATCCCACACCCGGATGTGAGGCTGGGAGCTCTCTGAGTAGGCCAGTCAGAGGCCAAGTCCACTAATCAGAAAATGATGAAGTACCTGATAGTGGGTTTAATAGAAGAAAAGGGCTTCCAGGAAGTCTGATGGGCTGTTCAAGTCCATTTGGTGAGAAGCTGTCCACTGTGTGTGGTTGAGCTTCTTCTTTGCTGTTGAAAAGTCTGGAGTAGATGAAGGGACTTTAAAAAGCAGAAAGGAGTGATTTCAGGTGGTACATCCACACCGGTGAGAAATGATGGATGACCACCTGTGTGAGGCATAGACAGAGTCCTACAAACTTCATAAAACAACTTTAAAAGCTCTTCCATCTGAGTGCAGTTCATATGGGGTCCAGTTAATCACTGGTTGCGCTGAGCGGGCAAGTAACTGATGATGACAGAAAGGACACGGAGGCATCAAAACGGTCTCAGTCATGTTCCCTGTTTAAAGGATGTGGCACAGTGTAATATATTTGAGCTGGTTTTTCACTGAACAATTTTTAGTGTTTTCTGGGACTCCCCAGTGCCCCAAGGTTCCATGCAGCTGGGAGTCCCCTCTGTGCAGCTCCGTCAGCGCTTGCCCTGGGCTGACGCGGTGTCCCGGGGAGCAGGACGGTCAGCGTCCCCGGCTACTCCGAGCCCCGTCTCCTCATCCGCAGGGCCGGGTTTCTCATCCATGTCTACTTAGTAGGGTTGCTGAGAATCACACGTGATGGTTATCAGGTGTGATTTCTGGTTGTCTCTGTGATTGGCATATAGTCAATATTTGATAGAAACACTTTTTTTTTATTGTAATTGTGGCTTTTACATTGCAGTGGTTTTTAGTCTGTATTTTTTATAACTTTATTCTTATTTTTAAATATGCCCTTATTTTTATTTATTTTTTGGAAGTACTGGGGACTGAAGCCAGGACATTGTGCATGCTAAACAGGTGCTCTACAACTGAGTAATAGCCACTCTCCTTGTCTGCACTTAAAAATACACATTGCAATACACAAAAGAGCTCTTAAACACCATCATGGGACCTAGTCTCTGTATAGGCAATTGAACACGTATACTATTTCAATAAGAATAAATGTTGTTGGGACATACATTTCTGAATCTGTTAATGTGCTTAAAAACGATCGTAGCTAGTGATAAACACAAGACTTGGATCCAGAACTTCTTAGGGTCTGTTTTGCCATCATGGGAAATTACATTCTACAGAAAAGGCTAATTGGGTCTCTTTGATATTTGGATGGTTTAGCAGATGATCAAGGCTTTCAAAAGCTGACAGTTTTGTATTTTAAACTAACTACAAAGTTATCTTCTAGAAGTTGTAAGTCTTAAGCTTTTGAAGTGCCCAGTAATCCAGGGGGTATGTGTCTGTGTCTGTGTGAACGTTTGTGTGTGTGATTTCAGGAAGGTAGAAATAATTTCCATATAGACTTTGATACCTTTCTCCTCCAGTTCAAGGTATAGGCATATATTTACAAAAATAAATTGATTTTCTTTTGTCATTTGGCATATTGGTGGGAATAAGTGGTTCTCATACTTGTTTCTGAAGTGTTGTGGAGCATGAGCTTAGAAAACGGGAGGAGAAAGAGGCAAGGAGGCACTTCACACTTTATGCAGGATATGAGAAACAGTAGCTTTTCTTTTCTCTTTTCTTCTAAAGCAAACTGGCACTGAAATGTAACATACTATTACTCAGAATTGCTTTTCTAATCAGATACAAGGGCCTCAGGTTTTTCAAGACAACATGAATGATGAAATGTGTGTTAGCGTTTATCTTTGAAAGTAGTTTTATTTTTCAAGTAAAAGGCTATAGCCTGTTCTTTCTTCCAGTGGTACATGAAGTGCTCATTGATCCAGGTACATGATCTATGTGCTTAGTTTCTTTGGGTTTTTTGTTTTTTTAAGTGCTTGTTTCATTGTGGTGAACATTATGGTGAAACATTATGAATGTTTAAAATTTTTGGATTTTGATCTTTAGAACATGTTGATTTGTCAGAACTTTTAAAAACCTGATTGTTCTTTGGTCGTAGTTTGGTGGGGCACCCTATTGGTTTCTGCTGTCTGTTAAAGAGTGAAATTGTTCCTCTAGCCTGCAGATCATTAAGTGAATGTTTTGCAGTGTGCCTTTAAAATTCATTGAATGCATTGAGCATGTTTGTCCAGTGAATTTTGAATTCACTCATAGTATTACTTTGCTTTGGTTCTGTGGCTTTTGCTCCTCTCCACAAGAATTTGAATTCTCTGTTGCATTTTGTATACGTGTTCTTAACAGGGGAAGATATTTTGCATTTTTTACAGAGGTGGGTTTTCCCATCCCCTCTGAATGTCTTCTGTAATTGATACAACAAAAATCTGTTATTGCAGTGCTAAATTATTTCATAAACTATTTTTTGGCTTAATCAGAAACAATGACAAAGAGTGATAATAAAACATACGAAAACCTTCCTTCCTTTGAAGAATATATATCAGGTGGTTAGGCTCACGCATGCTTTGTGCCTGACACACTTATTCTCATGTCATTGTGTATCATGATTCGGAGATGGAAATACTTCAGGTTTATAGATTTTTGTTTTAACATTTGTGTTGAATTCTATCTTCAGGCTGATGTTTTCTGTTGGGTTTGTGGAAAGTGTAGAAGAAGGGAAACAAATGCTTTGTCTTGTTTTCAGGAGGCCTGAGTTGCTGATGATAAAAGAATTGAGGGTGGGCTGAGGAAAAGAGTGACACTCCCTCTCCTCCCGGTTGAAATTGATGAAAAATGAAATCAATTAAGTGTATCGGTATTTGACCAATAGAAGTTAGCGAGACCAAACTGGCTAGTTATGCACAATGGAAAGTATTGAATTCACCTGCAGAGTTAGGTGCTTTACCAAGTAGCAGCAGCTTAGAGCAATAAGAAAAATCAGTCCTATGATGAGCTATAAAAATTATATAATATCTTTTGTTTCTGAAACTTTTCTACTTAAATTGTGTAGAGCTAAAATTAAGTTTCAAGCACCAGGAGTTAAGAATGTGGGTGGTTCTGTGGGATCATTATTCAGGGATGTGCCTAGACCCTGCTAGAGTGGCTGAAGCTGGCAGGAAATGACCCAAAACCAGGATTTGTCATCCCAGGGTGTTCTCCATAATGGTTCCATTTGGGAGCCCTTGATTGGGTTAACAAATTGTAACAGACCCCAGCCGCCTGTCAACTTTAAGAAGAAAAAATATGCTTAGTAACTGCTTTGCAAGCAGGGGCCTGTGCATCCTCACTCCTGTCTCCTTGCCTTAAAGAGCAGAGACAATGCTTTGCTTGCATAGTTGAGGTTTTAGATAGCACTCTGCTCATTGCAAAGCAAGGACCCAGGACCTCAGCTATAAAAGCTGGGCTTGTGTGCTGTTGGATAGTCTGTTACCCCCACAACAAGGACCTGGCTGGTCTGGTTGTCTGCTTTGTAATTCACATATCTAAAGAATGTATTTTGTTCCTCTCACCCCATGACTTCCCTAAAGATACACTAAGACTATGCACTCCTGGTGGATTCTACAATCTCTGTCTCATACAGACTTTGCCCAAGTTCCTGCTTACTATCACACAACTGTTAATGACTATTTCCTTTGATTAAACACAGTAAATATGGGAGAATTTGAGAGGCTCGTGGAGTAGGCTCCCTACTCCCTATCGATTTCTGGACTTTTTCCACTGTCTTGAATAATCATTCCGTGTCGGTAAGATTTCTGCCAGCCAGAACTCAGAGTTCCAGGTGAGAAGGATGCAGTTTTATCTCTCCTACCGGAGGGAGAGAGAGAACATAATTGAGATCTGCTTCCTTGTGGTTCACCTGCAGCCTTCTGGCCTCTGCTCACAGGGCCTCTATCCCAGGACTGACCACAGCCTTTTCTTCCCTTGTCAACATTTCCTGTGCCTTTCAGAAGTTGGTCTCTTCTCTACAATTCAACCCTGGCAGATGTGATGGTGGTCAGCGTGCTGGTGGGCAGTCACTTGGGGCTCCCAGGAGCCATGCTGATACTCCTGAGTCTCTCATTCGGGATAACAGAACTGTGGAGCACCGGAGGAAGCCCATTCATGCGAGGTCAACACAGCATTGCATCATTTTCATTTTACTTTTGAATTTTCAGTGGAGTAATTACTTGTAGCAAACTGTTCCAGATTTTCGGCCACCTGCTTTCCTCACCACCATTTCCTTGTTGGCTCTGGTGCTTGTTTGAAGAACCAGGTTTCTTCTCTGGTCATTTCTAGCAGCTGGGCTTGCCGAATCCTTGATCATCATTTGAAGCAGAATGCTTCTTCGTGATGTCAAACTGATTTTCCTATTTGTGAATATTTCATGTACACTCAGCAACTGTTTCAAGTGAAATGCTCTTATCCAATTTCGGTTAACTCACATTTGCTGATCTCCTGCTTTCATGCTGAGGGCAGTTTTTCTTCCTGTAATAAAAGCTCGCAATTTGCATTTACTATGGGAAGGTACTGGCCCGAGGTGGCTTTTGTTCTTAACAGTTTTAATACAATTCACCCATTAACATATACAGCGGTTTTTACCCTATGCCGAGAATTGTGCATCCCAGTGAATCTTAGAACATTTTCATCCCCCCAACAGGAAGCCCCGTACGCATAAGCAGTCTTTCCCATTTTCCCCATCCTCCCCCAGCCCCAAGGAGCCACTCTTCTCTCTCTGTGGATTTGCCTGTGTTGGACATTTCATGTAAACCCAGTCATTTCAAGTAAATGGAACCGTCTATTGTGACTGACTTCTTTCACACTGAGTAACGTTTTCAATTTTTGTCCACGTTGCGGCCTGGGTCAGTACTCTATGCTTTGCCATTGCTGAATTATATTCCACTGTATGGCTGGGACCCACTGTTTACCCATTCATCAGGTGATAGGCATTTTTTTTGTTTCTGCTTTTTGGCTGTAATGAATAATGGCGCCGTGAATATTCCTGTAGGAGTTTTTATGTGGACATTTCTTTTCAGTTCTCTTATGTGTGTGCCCAGAGAGCAGAATTGCTGGGTCATCCAGAAACCAAACATTTCACTCTCTGAGGCCCTGCCAGGCTGTTTTCCAAAGTGGCCACGCTGTGTTACGTCCTCACCAGCAAGGGCTGCGAGCTCCAATTAGTCTGTGTCTTCATTACTGCTTGTTACACTTTTTTAATTATAACCTATTGTAGTGAGTGTGAAGCGGTTTCTCCTAGTGGTTTTGACTTTATTTCCCTTAAAGCTAAAGATATTGAACATCGTTTGATTGTGCTTATTGGCCATTTGTATATTTTCCTTGAAAAATACCTTTTCAGATCCATTATTCACTTTTTAATTGAGTTGCCTTTCTATTGTTGAGTTGTAGGAGTTTTTTTCTTATTTGGAGATACAAATTCCTAATCAGATAAATGATTTGAAAAAATTTTCTCCTGTGTGTTTTTTTTCACTTTCTGTATGGTGTCCTTTGAAGCAAAGTTTTAAATTTTCATGAACTCCAATTTATCTCTGTTTTCTTTGTTCCTTGTGCTTTTGGGGTAATATTTAAAATCCGAGGTATTTTATTTAAACTTTTATATATAAAATAACTTAATTCTTAGGACCGTTCTAGGAGATGGGTGCTGTTGTTCTTCCCAGTCTGTGGATAGGAGACTGAGATGCAGAAAATTTCACTGACATATCAGTGTTACAGCTACCCAGTGTTGTGGGAGTTCAGACCCTCATGTTTGTCCCGAGCATCTGTGCTCTTCCCCTCCATGCTCCACTCCTTCCTGGAATTGTTAATGAAAAAGTCTTTCCTTTTTTGATTTCTTGTTAGTTTGTTTTCTCATTGGGGACCTCATCACCTCATTTTCCTTGCAGAGGTCAGTGTAGCTTTATTTTAGGTCTCATGTAGGCAGAAGCATTGCTATCAGTTAACTTCTTTATTACTCACCCTCGAGTGATGATTGTTGCTAGTTGACCCAATCAATTCATGCTTAAGTCTCTCCTGCTCATGACACTAAAAACAGTCATGACTTACAGAATGCTCAAAGAAGAAAGTACCTGATTGATTTCATTTTGCTACCCAATCAACCCAATCAAATAAAAACCCCGGTGTTGACACAGATTATAAGCCCTCCAGAATATGGTCACTGTCTTCTTTGTGTTTCATTTGTTTGGTCACAGTGTCTGGATAGTGCCTTGCTGTCCAGCAGTTTTGTTAGGATACGGTGCTCGTGAATCATTGTAAGGACAGTATTTGGACAACAGACTGTGTTGTTCATTTCACGAGGGAAAAGAGCATATAGAAATACTGCTCAGTTCTATTTTAAAATTAAGCTTGGAATTTTGAGGAGAGTTCAAGAAACCATACAAAGCTCTTTTTCACTAACTTTAGATCTATCTTATACACATTATGGTTACATAGCAGAGTAACTTATCAACTAAATTTGACAAGAAGAGTGTATTATTGATTATTTGTTTTAGTTGAAATATTCTACCTGGGATAAAGTAATCAGTGCCCATAAATGAACAAATATGTTTGTATTTCTATGCAACATGGGAGCAGACTTCATATGTTTCTATATAATATATATGACTGTGTGTTTTAATCTGTCTGTCAGTGTTTTTATACTTTTTCAGCAATGTTGTAACTTTAGAATTCTTCTAAGAAAATCACCCCCGATTCTAGTGCAGTTTGTACAGTGTATCCTCTCTTATGCATGGGATTCCACTGTCCCCTCAGTGAGGAATTTCCTCTCCTATTGAGTCAGTAGCAGAGTTAAAGGAACTGTGATTTCTAGGCCTTTGCTCTCCATGTGTTTGCAGTTGGCTGTCAATCACAGTTTTCCCTTTCTTGAGTTTTCATTGTTAAATTAGAATTATGGAAATAACTATTAATATGTTGCATCGGTCTCCCTAGAAACTTGATGTGTTTGTGCTTTTCAGTTTTCAATTTATGAAAAATTTAAACTCACTTTTTTTTAAGTAGTCCTTTCTCACTAGATATTTGTTTAACTCTTTATAGTTAAAATATTTTTTTCCCAATGAATGAATCGGTGTGCATGTTTTAAAAGGTACGTTACTTTTTAGTTTTCATATTGTAACAGTTATATTCATTGTAGAGAATTTGGAAAATAAGGATAAAAACAATAATAACTTAAAGATGGCCTCTAACCTCACCTGGAGATACAGTTGTAAGGTTTGATATTGAGAATTACAGGTCCTCTCATGTTGTTCTTCTTCTTCAAGTATGTTTTTGTCACTTAGACCCTCGAATTCCCATATGAATTGTAGCAGCAAGCTGTCAGTTTCTGCAGAGGAGCCTGCTGGGATTGTGATCGAGACCACGTTGAATGTATGGATCGCTCTGGGGAGCACTGCCATTTCAAGAGCGCTGTCTTCTGATCCAGGAATGTGCGTGGTGTGTCTGTCCAGGTATTTAGGTCTTCTTTAATTTTTTTCAGCAATGCGTTGAGTTTACAGAGTATTATTTTACTTTTTTTTCTTTGCCTTTATACTGAGGACAAGTGTGCAAGGTACCGGGATCAGAAGTGTATTTGAGCCCCGCCACTTGCTGCCACCATGGACGCTGTGCTCTTGCTTTGCCCTCTGTAAAATCTTCCACAAAATAAGACCTCAGTAACTCTCTCTTGAATGAATGATTATATGATTGTTGGATGATGCTTGAGAGTCCTTGTGATGATGTCTTTTTCTCAGCCTTTCCCCTCTTCTTAACTATGCCCTTTCTCTTCCTTTCCTCCAGCCTGGTTTTCAGCCTGCCTGTGGCATTGATTTTCCCTGTCTGTAGACTCTTCCTTTCACTGGTACATGATAATGTTACATGGGGGCTGTGGAAACTTGCTAGATATCAAGAAAGAACAAATCCATTGCATGCTAGTATTTTTAGACTGTGGTATTTTTTATCGATTGAAATTAAATGAGTCACACCACCGGAGCCCTCCCGTGAGCTCTTTTCGCCTTCCTACAGGTGATACTGCTCTTGTTGCTGCATGTGCCCTGCCCCCAGCCTTGGTTTTGGAATTGAGAAAGTCACCCTCAGTGGAGCCCTCTCTTTAAAAGATGAAGAGAACATTTGCTCCTTCTCCCTCGTTGGGGACTTGGATGAGATGAGGTACCAGATAAAGAATGGAGCCCCTCCTCATTCTGACCCCTGCTCTTTCCGTTCCTTTCTCCAGGGGAAAAGAGTACAATTGAACAGTATAAAGATTGATTGTGAGCTAATGAGATAGACAAGACAACCGAACATTAATTAAATATCCTTTCATGCCGGAAACAAATGAATTATACACACAAAAAGCACATAAATGACGGTAGTACTGTGGTTACAAACATGGGTCCGAGTTCGAGTCCTGCTCTGGAGTGACCAGCCCTGTGAGTTGGAGAACTGGTAGGTCGGCTTAGCCTCTCCCGGACTTGTTTTCTGTCCTGCAGAGACGGGGCTCGCTAGGCGTCCCTCCCCCGTAGAGGTGCTGAGGGGTGTAAATGATGCGCGTGGGCAGCCCGAGCACAGCTGCTCGTTCCTCATAAGTGCAGGATAGAATGGATTTGCGGAGACGGCTTTATGACCGCCCCGTGTAGACTCTCAGTGCTCCAAAGGGATGCCTTGTGGTTTGGAGGTGGGATTCCCACTTCTGTAAATACCCAAGGATTGTGTTATTTGGCCCTGCTTATTTGAATGTATTCTTTAGTAAGTACATATTGTAGATATATTTTTCAAGCATGCATGCTTTTTTCTTTTATTATTTATATTTCTACCCTCTCGTCTCTTGGTGTGACATTTCATGGAATCCAAGAAACAGTCCTAAGCTACCTGCCTCTTCACACTTCTCCATGGTGGTTTTCTTCCCAGACTAGAAGAGGGTTTTGCATAGGAAATTTTCTTTGTTCCCCTTTTCTTGGAGTCTCTCTGTCTGTCTGCCCATCTCTCACCTGTCCATCTGTCCATTTCTCTACCCACTCGTTCTTCTGACTTGTTCCAAGAAGCATTTCAGGCAGCTTAGAGAAGAACAGATACCAAATAAACAGGTGAGAAAATAGGGCCAAGTTCAGACAGTGAGGCTAGGAGGCGAGCCTGTTTGAGGGTTGCAGACGTGAGACACACACCTCTGCCCTGTCATTTATAAGATGGACAGCAAGAGTGTGCCTGAGGCTCCCACCAGACACAGGGTAACAGAGTTTATGGGAAATGCTCACTGGCTGTGAAATAAATAAGTGGCTTAGGAGAAGCCCAGTCTTTCCTGCTACTAAGGCTTAGGAGAATATTTTGACTGTCTTCCAAAATCAGAGTATTTCATCGTTTCTTTTGTCAGAGTTCTATGTATAGTTGGTTACATTCTATATCTGGAAATTTCTCCAAAACTGCTTCCCACGTGAGTCCCATGGCTCAGGAATGGGGTGGTTCTGCTCATTGACCGGGGTTGGCCAGAAACAGAAAATGACAGCCTCAAAGGAGCCTGTGATTTCTCAGTTATGTTTTGTCAGTGCTGTACATTTCAGAGAATGCTTTCACAGTTTCTCTCCATCTGAGGCGGCAGCGTGCTCTTACCAGCATCAGGAGCTCAGGGCCACGGGATGGTGGGTGCTGACTGCACTGCCGTCAAGACAGCTAAGGTAGTCACTGCAGGCGTGGTGCTTTTACGTAGTGCATTTCATGTTCTTTAATAGAAGGTTTCAACAGGGAGTTAATTGAGTTAATTAACATTTAATAAATATGATGCTGTTTTAAAAGACAGTTATAGGCAGAATATAAGCTGTGTAGACTTTAAAAACGGTTTCATTTCTGAAATTTCAGTAGGGAAGATTCACAGTTTATCTTATTTATGCCTCTCTTATAAAGTAACAAAGAAACAAGACAGAAAAAGCAGAGGATGATTTCTGTTCTTCGTCTCGGCTTGCAGGTGCCCCTACCTCCAGTGGCATCCATCCAGACACCAGCAGTGACACTGGCCGTGCTCAGAACTGCCTCAGCCCTGAAGACACAACTGACAAATAGAAGGGGACCGCGTCCTGTTACAGCAGGTGCTCTCCCTTTGTGGGTCCTTACGTAACTGCGCGGTGTTATTCAGGATCGCCCGTTCCACATTGTGCGACGCTACTGCGGTGTCTCCTAGTTACTTGTTTCTGTAAGTACTCGTGTATTTTCTCCAATGTGTGGTACTAGACATCTAAAAATGCTTTTTTTCAGATGAAAAACAATGTGTTTTTAATATAATAAGTCTGAAAAAAGGGGTAAGAGAGGCTATCCTGGTCCCACTACTCAGAGATAATAATTAACACTTTAACGTCTATTTTTGTCCTTTTCGTCAGTGTGTATCACCTCTGTCATAAAAACCAGCGAGCACTCTGTGCCTGTTTACTGTGTGGAGAACTCCATTTTCCATTCGGCTTTTTATATTTTTTCTGCAATATTCTATCTCCCCTGGCATGATTTTTAATGACCAGTATAGAATTCTGTCTTGTGGAGGCATCGTCCATTTTACTTCAGACTAAAATAAACTTTTAAATTCCAAGTATACTTTACTGAAATACTGAAAAGAGAACCGTGGTGGTACCGAAAGTCCCCTACCTCCCTTCCCCTTATTTCCTGAAGGTAAAAGCTGTTGACAATGTGTATATATTTCATGACCTTTATGCCTAGGACATATATATATACACATACATACATATGTACATACATACACGTATATGAGAAATCTATATATATGTGTGTGTTTATATGCTTTATTGAAAATTAAGGCCATACTATATGTTTTCTACAGCTCACTTTATTCACTCAGGGGTATATCATAGACGTCCTCCCACTCCAGATTCACCCGGTCCTTTCAGATACAGTGGAAGGGGTCTCCTGATGTGCAGGTGTGGTCTCTTTTGGAAGGACACCTTTGGTGAGAGAGTGCTGTGGACAAGGCCCTGGACCATGCCGAAACACCGGCCCCCTCAGAGCCCACAGCTCGCCGTGATTTACTGCATAATTTTCTTGATGGTGGACGCTTAAGTTTTCTCCATTTTCCACTGTCAGTAATGATGTTTGACTGGCATCCTTCTTGTACAAACATTCCTGTAATCTTGTATGAGTATTCCTTTAGTTAAGGCTTCCTGAAATTTAGTCCCTGGATGTGACATTTACATTCATCACAGGCTCCTTTCAAGAGACTCTAGAAATTCCTTCTCCAGTGGGGAATGAATAGATGTAGAATAATTTCTGTAACCAGTTCTATATCGCTGGATATGATTTCACTTCAGCTTTTCTTCCCAGCATTGTAAAAAGTGCTGTGTAAATGCCCTGATGAATACATCTTTTTGAACTGATTTTTTTTCTAAACGAAACGATTCCTTGAAGCTGAGTTGAGTCTGTGTGTACACACGTTTTTCAGTGTTTATATATCCATTGACATGTCGTCCTCCAAAATGTCGCTCAAAATTTGTTCTCTCACAGATGGATACTAGCTAGAATATCTTTTATAAATATTTGCCAATATGATGAGCAAAAGTGCTTTTTCATTGTTTTAGCTTGCATTTGATGACCAGTGAGGTATTCAGTATTTTTCACTCATTAGCCATCTGACTTTTTAAAAGTGAATGATCCCTTTTGTCCGTTGCACACAGTTAAGTGAGGGAGCTTCTTGTTGCTTTGTGACAGCTCTTTGTATGTCATGAACATTAACCCCTTGTCTTCATCAACATGTATCACAGAGCTTTTTCTTGTCATTTCTTGCCTTTCATTTTGTTCAGTAGGTTTATTTTTGTTGTGGCCCAACGTATTCTTAAGGTATTAAATGTCTTCCTTTTGGGTTTTAACTTTGGTATTATTCTTAGAAATACTTTCTTATAATGGTACAAATCTCTTCTGCAGGTTTTTAAATCTCTAAGATGGAGATGATAATGGTAATTGTTCTAGTGAAGAGAAGTTGAAGTAATATGAGCAAAGGGTTGTATTGGCTCTTATTAGTACTTTCTAATATTTACATCACTATCTGTAATTTTTCTTGTGGTCATTATGACAGGAATAGAATTTGTTCTTTGCAGGGGATTCTCTGATTGTCCCAGAACAATTATTGAATTCATACTTTGCTCTTTGATTTGAAATCCCACGTGTACAAAATACTTATGAACACTAGAGTCTCTTTTTGAGCTCATGGTATATTTCTGTAAATCTTTCTTTCTTATTCCAGCTCTATATCTTACATATTGTAAAAATTTATTTAATATCTGACAGTGCAATGTTTTTTCATTCTTTTCTTCCATCCCAAATTTTTTTGGCTAGTATTATGACTTTATTATTCCTGAAGAATTCTAAAATAATTTGCTCAAGTTAAAAAAAAAACAGGTAAGAGTTTTCATGGGATTTTTTAGTAAGTTTTGAATTATCTTTAGGGGAACTTACGTCTTTACAAAACTGCTTTCCTCCATGCAATATTTGATGTCCATACATTCACTCCTCTTAATTTACCCCTCAGTACAGTCCTGTAGTTTTCTCCATGTAGAACATGGGCATTAATTTTGAGTTTATTCAAGATTATTGTTGAGGATTTTGTTAATTTTTTAAGGGAGAATTTTTTGGTATTACATTTTTTAACTGTTTAAACTGACACCTAGGAAGGCAGATTCGGTTTGTAAATACTCACTTTGTAACTTGTCATTTAAAATTGTAATTATTAAGTACTTGTTCCAGAATGCTTTCTTTTCTGTTTTTAAAAGTTTGTTTCCAAGATTATCAAAATGGTCATAGCTAAGTAGTACACGTGGGGAGACAGATGGAGAGAGGTAGTGTGGTTCATGTACAAACTGTGAGCAGTTTCATGGCTGCCTTTAGGCTGGAGAAGCCACAGAAGAGTCCAGGAAAGACCAGGGATAGCTTTGTATGCACTTGAAAGCCAGCTTTCCTGCCTTTATGGAGAAGCCTGGTGCGCGTGGCAGGTAGATGATCAAGGTCCGATGGAGGTCATTGGCTGGACACAGCACTGTGTCTGTGAGAAGTGGAGACCAGTGCCATGGGAAATGCTTGGTGCCAGGAACACTGCAGGGAAGCTGGGTAACCTATGCGTTAAGGATTTTCCAGTCCTGAGAGTTGGAAATTCAGACTCTGCATTCAGATCTGAGTTTGAATTCATCCTCTCTTGTTTACTGGTCCTCAGACTTTTGCCAAGTTATATACCCTCTTTGAACTCCTGTTTTCTTGTCTCTCAAAATAGGAGAATTACGGCCTGCTGCTAGAGTGTTTGATCAGGGTAAATGATTTGTGTCTGTAACATGCCACGTACAGTCACAAGCTCAGTGAGAAATGGGCTGTCGCCTCTTCTTCTGCAACTCAGTGCTTGACAAGGCATGGGAGAAAGCCAGTCCCTAATTTGTGTGTGATGCAAGAAGGAACAAAATTAATGTCTTGCCTATCCCTAGCAGTATTCTTACTCCTTAGCTTCATTTACTTCTTTCCTCCTTTCCTTTCTCCTTTCCCCTCCTCCACCAAAAGAGCCTGAGACTCTCTGAGAACACTAGATTCAAATCACTTTAAAGGTTTTCTCATCCTCATGAAATGATACTAACATAAAAAAAATCTTTACACATCCCAGAATTCATTGTATTTGATTTACACACACACGCGTGCACGCACACACACGCACACACACACACAATCAGGGTACCTCCCACTTGCTGAGGGAGGAGGACCACTTTTTCTGAGTTTTCATTCAGTGAGCGTGAGAACAAAGTCTCTTATGTAGACATTCACCCGGCTACGTGCATGGTGTTTTCAATTGGATTTCTGCTTTGTGGCCATAGACATATTCTCCTAATAGAACACAGTAAGTGAAGACATAGACATTTTGCTGAGATATTGGTGTCATCATATTTAAGTTGGAATGGGCTTGAGACAGCAGAGTCATAACTTTTTATGGGTGAGAATCCATTAAAGTGTAACTTGGACAAAGACCTGGGTCTTCTGCCATCGTGTCCAAGCAGATGAAGAGGCAAATGGTTGTGGGATGGCAGGGATCCTTCTTGCTTGGGTTCCAGGGTCTTGCTAGTTTTCATTGCTCAGCTGCCTTTAGTTTATATCCATGTGGCCTCTCATGGGAAGGTCACTCTGTCCTTATAGACTGAGTTTCTAATCAGCAAAAAGCTCTGGATCCACTCATATTTCTCAGAGTTTTTCTGCTGACCTGCTGACACTTTATATAAATGAGACCTAAGAAACTACCGGATATAAAATCCTTACTGTTATCACTTGCCCTCGATTTCCATAGGAATGGGGTGCTGTCTCAGGCTGTCTAAGGCTATATTTGAACAATGATAGGGTGTTAGGCTGTGCTACTGGACCCTCCACAGTCGAATGGGATTTCCACCTTAGTTTTTAGAATCAGGCAGACGCTTTCAAATCTTGCCTTTACCAGTTACTAGCTTTGTGACCTTGGGGAAGAAACTGCACTTATTTGTGTCCAATTTTCTTTATATGTAAATAGGTTCAGTATTTATTTTAATGTTTTTGTTATAGAATTGAATGAGCTAATTCCCTCATTTATACCTAAAATACTGATCGTGTGGTTCAATGGTGGTGCCTTGGTAGTTGATTACTAAGGAACTCGGCAGTGAGAATAGGGGTGGGGGACCCCTGGATCATAGAGCTTATATTACAGGATATGCTTGTAAAAGACTGGATGTGCAGTGGATTTTTAGTAAATAGCCATTCCTTTCCTAATCCGCATTGATTGTTTATAAATCTTTATACTAATATATGAGCAATTTTTATTGCAATTTAAATATCTTTGTAGTATTTAATATATGTAGCTATAACAAAAATATGTGAAATAAAATGATTTGATTTTTTTTCAATAAGCAAAACAAAAAAATAGAAAAGAAAAACAGTTTTGAAAGAGTAGAAATAATTTTATTTCCATGGAATCAATTCCCAAGATAGGTTTTTTGGTTGTGTTGTTAAACAGCAAATAAAATTGATAGGTTGTGACATAATGGAAATGAGGAAACAGTGGAGACATACTACCTCCAATACAGTCATTTTGTTATCAAGTCCCATCTCGTTCTGCTTACTGCATGACAGGCCAATAAATCGGGAGATGAGCTGTTGGAGCAAGGCATAGTGACTTTATTTGAAAAGCTGGCAGACCCAGAAGATGGCATACTGATATCCTGGGGAACCCTCTTCCCCAAGTCAGAATTCCGGCTCCTTTTATACTAAAAAGAGGCGGTGGTGTGGTTGGTTGTTGCAAACTTCTTGCTGTACGAATTGTTTGTCCTTGGAATCCTTTGTTCTTGCAGCTGTCCATGTGGATCAAATCATGGTGCCCCTGAAAAACCTCCAAAAAAAAAACAAAGTTTATTCTCTGTTTTACAACTTCTCATCCCTATTTAAGTGCAGAAGAGCTAACAGTCTTAAAGATCAGAGCCCGGAGAATAGGCTCTCCTGGATATTTCAGGCTAAAGGCAACTTTCTTTTACAAAAGGTGCAGAGCTAGCAAGTCTGAGCCTAGAAAACAGGGCACACGGTTAAAGCCCAAGGAACACTTCTAACATGGAGTCAAATTTGTTCTTTTCTATTACAATTTCTTTTTCCACCTCATAAATAATTTTAGTAAGAAACATGAACAATTTTTTTATTTTTGGTTCTTAATAACAGATAAGTGGGCCAACTACATTTTTGTGATCAGGGATGCTGTTCGGGCCTTGGGGTCACAGCAAACTATTGTTGGGGGTGGTCAAACCTGCAACATGTCTGATGCCCCGTAAGTGTTGGTGAGGGTCCCTCTAACCAGGGGCTGCCTTCAGGAACCAGCATATGGGCATTGACCTCTGGAGACCTCTTTTTCAGCTGCAGGAAATTTTTTCAGATACTGTGATTGAAAAATCATTCCAGCTGGGGATAATTAGGGAATAAAGGAAGAGGAAAAGGGCTTGGTGTAGAGTAGAAGAGAGGGACAGAAGATCAGAGAGCCTGGGGAATAGGCAGCTGGGCCTCAGGAAAGAGAGGAGTAGAGGTGGGGAGGGGCACGACCCTGGAACCAGCTCCTGCACCGTCCCCGCACCCAAGCCACACAGCTTTTAATTGGCCCAGGACGCTCTCCTGTCTGGATGTCACCCTGGGCAGAACCATGAGAATCGAATGTAAGGGGTGGGCAGCACTCACATAGGGGTCACTGAGGACTTTGATCAAGTCCACAGTGCCTTTTCTGGTCATGTGTCTTCCCTTGCCCTTTATCTTAGGATCTGAAAAGCAGGAGCAAGGAACTCAGGGAGAGATCCAGGAAGACATCTGACTGTGTAAGAGACGACAGTCACAGCGACACGGGGAACGAAGACACTTGCAGCAAAGTAAAATAACTTCACAACTATTGCATCAGAGCTGCAGGTGTGAGAGAGCCTAAGCCTGTCTCAGAGTGCAGGGGACAAACGAAAAGGAATGATAAAATTACCACTGACCATTGAAATTTTATTAAATAGCCTGCTCCTGTTAATTGTATCAATTGATTATGTGTAGGTGTATTTCTGTGAGCATTTATATGTTCAAACAACCCCACCAGCCCCTCTTGCCCACATCGGGGATGGGCTTTCTCAAGCACAGTGCCCCACCTGCTTGGGTGGGCCACACTGCGGGTCCTCGCCTGGGGCCGGGCTGCTGCTGGGCATTGAGTCCCCGAGGCCCGGCCTGTGAGACACGGCCCCAAAGCTCTTGACTGAGGGCCTCCTTTACCTCCTGCAGTGTAAGAATGCTGGTGACTCAGTTAGAAGCATGCTTCGAAGCTGTCCGTGTCCTTGCCATCCAGAAGCAGAGCCTGGAAGCTTCCAAATTTCTCCAGAATGCGGTTTACTTTCACCTTCGACAGGTGAGTGTATGTCCACTTACAAGTGGAGGAATTACTGCAGTTTTTCTGAAACTTACTCACCACTAGTCCATCTGATTTTCCTGTGCTAGGATTCAGTATGACATGCTAAAAATTCTGGAGTCAGATCTTGAATCCCTGATGAAGAGGATTATTTATTTTATTTCTTTATATGATAGTATTTTACTTTCAAAATTCAGAGTTTTCTGTTCTTTGAGGAATTTTTTCGGGGGTTGGAGAAACAACTTTGCTCTTACCATCTTTGTGACCTGTTTCTATATGCCTCTCACATGTCTTGTCACTTGTGAGGCAGTTCCATTTGTGACCCTGTGTGGGTTGTTCATGTTATAAAATATAAAGCCTGTAAAAGTACAGTCCCTCTTACTTCGAAGATATTCCACAAATACTACTTAAATCTGGGTATGGTTTTAAGAATACAGAATCATTAGAACATGTACTTGCAGGTTGCTAGTGCAAAATCCCCAAATCAATAGTCTAGCTCAACATCTAAAATCTTTCTTATCTTCCTTGGATTTGTGTACATAAGTGAAGCAGTTTGCCAAGAACTCAAGACCAGGTTTAGAAAACAGGCTGGTGTAGCTCAGCAGGTCCTCAGAAGCTGATGCTCTGCCAGAGGGCGGGGCCGAGGGGAGAGGGCGTGTCCTGCCCTCCCTGAGCTGACAGTTTCATGGTAAAGACCTTCACCAGGTGAAGAACTGGGAGTTTCTTCTAAGAAGAGCGGGTTTGAAAAGAGTCCTAAAAGCACGGGAGTGACACAATCCCATTTGTCTCAAGTAGGGGAGAGCGGCTGTGGGGCCACTTGGGAGACTCGTGAGTCCAGGTGGGCAGTGTTGGTGGCTTCCCCTTGAGCTGTGGGACGGTCAGTGGGTAAAAGTGAACAGAATGAAGACATGTTTAGATGGTTAAAAGGAAAGGATGAATGCTGTCTGTGAAGGTAGGATGGAGTAAGGCCCAGGTTTCTGTGTGGATTAATGAGGTAAATGATTGTCATGCTGTGCTCTGAGGAGGGAAACTGCAGAGGGAGTTCCGGGGGGGAACTAAAGAGTTCAGCTCTGGGTAAAGTGAAAGGCTGTTAGATGTGTGATCTGGGAGCTCTGGTGAGAGCCAGTAGTGTGTAGGGGGAGAGGAGAGAGACTTTCAAATCATTTTGTCTTGTGAACATACAAATAAGTATGAGTAATGACAGACTTAACACCTCTATATTCTGGATTTAAAGCCCTGTAAACTTTTGCTATATTGACTGCAGAGGTTCTTAATTTTTTTTAATAGAAATAAAATAAATGGAAACTAAATAGTGTATTTAATGAACATCTAAGAGTTGATGTTTGTCCTTGTATGTATTTTGATACCTCATCTGTTTATAAACATAATCTACAAAAAGTTAGCTTGCTTAGCATAAGAGTTAAAAAGAGGGACGGGGCACACAATGTTGGGGGTTGAGGCTGATCTTCTTGGGCAAATTTTGTAGGCTTTCTGTGCCTTAGTTGCATCTTCTGTGACTGCCCCCGGGCCCCTCATCACAGCTGGTTTCCTAGACTAGATGTTGGGAGGGAGGCTGCTGAAAGGAGTAAGAAGTGGCAACTGTTAGGGATACTGAAGAGAGAGACAAAAACAGATTAAGCCGATAAACTGAGTACAAATACCCTCAAAAGAGAAAGAATCCTGCAGTGTTTTGAGCCCCTTAGCATAAGGGAAACAAGATCAAGTGGACCCAAACTGTTGAGAATGTGAGTATTGTGGGTGGGAGGGTGTCATCAGAAAATGGTTGAGAAAAGGCCTTTTGGTTTCCCTTGACGTTTCCAGTAAGGATGGGACGCAGAAGCGAAAGCCCCCCCGCTTCACAGCGGAAGCTGCTGTTTTGTGCGAAACTGACCAAAGTTTGGAAACCAGTCATCAGTGGTGCTGGCAAATGAAGAGACTTCTGGATTGGGTGGGGCACTTGCTGTGACTTCCAGGTGACCTGCTGGCTGGGGGCTGTGAGGCGGACAGTAGGTTTGCAGGGTGGCCCGGGCATGATCCCTGGCTCTAAGGCTGCTGGTCTGATTAGCAGACCTTGGCACCCACAGTCCTAATGGGGCAGCTCGTGATGTGGCCTGGGACACCTGCCATGCTGAGGGGGAGAAGAGGGCTCCCCTGAGTTGGTGTCCCTGCGGAGAGTGGAAACATCCTCCTGCAGGGGAGGAAGATCCTCTGTACAGGTGGCCGAATGCATAGGCAAGACCAGCCTGAGCACGGACGGTTTGGGGAGCTGGAAGTCATACAGTGGCCCGAACAGCCTTGTTCCTGAGAGACTGGAGGGAAAAGATGCTGAAAAAGGCAGGCTAGTGTCTGACCCTGTGGTGGGTTATGAGTGACAGGAAAGGACTGGTCAGGCAGGCACAAGAGAACCCTGTGGGCGTCCCAACTGGGGCGTCTCGCTGGAGGGAGTAGCAGAGTTATAGACTTTTCAACTTATTAGCTGTGTGACTTTGAGCAATATCACCCCACTTCTCTCTCTATATATCTTGATGTGTAAAGTGACAGAGTGACCAGCTCGTGTCATCAGAAGGCTTAGTTTAGCTCTGATCCTCTGTGTCCAGTCCTGTCAGTGCTGCCCTGCAAGGTTCTGCAGCGGCTGCACTTACCCTGAGATGGGAGGGTGTAGAGGGACATTGTAGCACACGAGGACAGGAAGGGACTGCTTTAAAAGCAGACATGTAGCCTGCTGAAGCTGCAGACCTGCAGGCAGTTTGGTTGATGGTCGTGGAGAGGACTTTGGAGGCCTTAGCGTCGTCTTAAGACATGTTTTCCCTTGGGGACCGGATTTGCCTTTGCAGAATAATATTGAAGATTTGGGCTTCTGGCAAAGCTGTTTTCAGAGATGGGTATATACATAACATATCGTATAAAACAAAATGGTTTATTTAACTTGTGGGACTTTGCAGCTGTTGGGAACAGCTCTGTTGGCCTGGTCACCACGGAGGACACTAGGGGTCAGCAGAGCGTGCGTTAGGGCAGGCAGCCCGCAGTGCTGCTGCGGGGGGTTCTCCCCAGTAGGGCGCACTGCTGAGTTGACTCTTCTCTGAGTTTGGATGCCAGATGAGCAGACAGCAAAGTAATGAGTTCTGGTGGGATTGTATAATGACAGGTAGAAAGAGGAACCCGTAGTTTTTGGGACTAGAACATGCTTCTGGTTCCTGAACCCGTGTGTTCCATGACAGAATTGATGAGTTTTGTCTATTCTGGGATTTGATTGAAATAAACGTTCAGCCTAAAAGTTAAGAGTTATGTTTTATTTGGGGGGAAGCCTCGAGCCGGGATGACAGCCTCTCAGATCACTCTGAGGGACTACTCCCAAGGTGTATGGGAGGATCTAGGATATATAGGAGCTTTACAACAAAGACCAGGTAGTTGGAACAATAAAACATTGCTTGTTATCTAAAGAAAGCCAGGTGTCTCAGGTTCAAGAATTTAGTGCTTTTCTATGTATGGGAGGAAGCAAACATTTTGGTCATTGAATTTCTTCCTTCGACAAGCACCTAGCTATCTAGGGCCAGTGTCCTGTCGTTTCTTATTCTGAGTCCGCTCAGAGGGCACCACTGTGAGTGGCTAAGAGGTTGGGCTGCAGGCATGTCCTCGCTGGAGGGTGGCAGCAGCCGCTGATGACTTGGTTTCAGCATTCTTTGTTTACTGACATGGTTGCAGTATTGTCATTCACATTGTAGTACTTTCATTCACAGTGCTCCCCCTTGGTCCTAAATTCGACCAATATTTTGAGAGACATTTCATGACCTATTTTGTCCCACGGTGCTAGGATGGCTCATTCCTAGTTCAGGTGAAGAATCTTCTGAACTGCCATTCAAGGTGTTAGGTGTTTTTATCAGGCCCTGTTCATACTAAAAGTTCTCTGGATCTCCTGTCTTACTAGTGTATTATGATCCAGGAAATGTTCGCCCTTCCTTGGTCATTCCCATACCTAGAATCACACTATAACAATTATTTTATGCAGGGCTATAAATTTTATCTATTTCTTCAAGATGTTTAGCCATCATCAATCTTGTAGGCCTAGTTACACATAGGGAAATGTAACAGACAACAATTTTATAAAATAGACAGGATATAAGTAATACAGCTAGTAACGTTAATAAAGTCATGAGTAAGAATTTAATAGCCGAGAAGTTATATTTTTGGGTTAAAATTGTTCTTGTGTTACTAATTGAGTTTGAGTTACCTTATGAGAAATTTCATATTTATGGGCAGGGTCAGAGCAGGTATTATTTGGCCAGGTGAGGTCACCCACCTTGTAAGATCAACAGTGGCCTAAAGAGAACTATAATTTCCTTTTTAGAATAACGTTTCTGAGGGCTATCTAGTTAGAGCCTTTGAGTAGGGAAACCCACCAAAGTAACACAGAAGTACTAGACATAGGTAATTTACCATAAACTTAACAATAGGTGTAGTTCATAATCAAAGGTAGGAGAAATTATCAAAGTAATTGGTATACAGGCATGGTCCGTTGTCTTGGGTCAGCTGTCTACGTCAGATGTCGTCTTCTTCTCATTCTGGCCTGGTAGCTTTTACTCCATTTGGGCATTATTTTAAGGTGAGCAGTGCTCTATAGGCCAGTGCACTGTAGGGTCTGTTTCTGATAGGAAATGAATCTGAAAGTCCGTTTCCTTCAGCCTTGGTTTGTATGGTCTAGTTAAGAGTACTTGATAAAGGGTCCTTCCATTCAGGATGGAGACAGTTTTTTAAGTCATGCCTGTTCCAGTATGTATAATCCCCTGGCTGCAGGTCATGGGGCATTGGAACTTTACCCAAGGATAGATTACTGAGCTTCAGAAACAAACCTAGAGTATCCTTTTCATAATTCAATTAAACTTTACAGCAATGTGACATAACAGCAAGGAATGATCTGGGAAGTGCCTTAGTAAATATAGACCTCAATTAACAAAACTAGAATTTAATATCCTCTAAAATATAATCTTTTTTCTCTCTAAAGTTACCCTCATTTTTCTCAAATATAGCCAAATGAAGATTAACTTGTTTACAAGTTAAGTCTGATTATTTGATCATATAGGCTTTTTTAAATTGGCTGTGTTGGAACTTTTAATAAGGAGTCTCAGGGTAGAATGTTAATAAGATTTCCTAAGGCCAAGAAAGCCACGTCAAGGGCTTGTCATGGGTTTCTGCCTTACAGATTTAGGTAAATCCTTTTCTCTTTAAAATCCTTAAAATACCTTGAGATTCCTATATCTGTTAGGGGATGATCTTCCTCATTTGTCTGATAGAGCCACTGGGGACCTAAGAGTTTTTAGTCTCTTGAGGGATCAGATAGAGAGAAAAGATAACTGTTCCAAGTCGGATTACATAGGTATAATTTATCAAATTGCTGTGAATCATAACTAGCTTAAGGAGAATAGTTTCTTTATGTCTGGGAAACAGGTTAAAAGCCAGGAGTATTTCAGACAAAATCAAAAATTATAACCATATTCACCAGTTTACTCAGTCCCATGTAATTAATTCATTTAATCAGAGTTTTCATTAGACCTTTAAAATTTCATACCCAGTTTAGTTCAGTGTTATAGTTTGAAATTTATTAGAAATCAGTAAATTTCCTTGAAGAGAAAGCATTTTGCAAAACCATCAGAAGAAAACAATTAACTGTCTATAAATGACAAAAGATTTAAAATCATGGTTAAACACAGTTACACTATAATCAATAAAGAAACCTGATCACTACAACCAGAATTATGACTGGTAACATTTCAGATATACCAGAATTTTAGGGAGTCCATATAATTTCTAGAATATCTATGTTAATAATATTTTCTCATACAATATTACCTAGGAAGATTTATTATTCAGTTGACAATACCATGTTATTTAACATGCCAAATGAAACTTACTAGTTTAAAATCTCTCTTTGGGATGTTTCAGGGGCCCTCTGTAGCATCCCAAACTTAACTGGAGACTAAAAGAACTTTAATTGGAAATTGATATTTGGGTAGCTTGTTAAAAGATTTGAGAACACTTGGTCAGATAAACTTATAGTTCACTGTAAAGAAGTACTTATTCATTAACAAGAAAATACTTCAAAGGTAAAGGCAGAACAGATCAGTTAAGTGGTATAAGAAGTTTTACAATTTGTTACTGAAAGTGGATTAACATTTTAAGAAAATTTTGTCCTCTTAACAGTGAAAAAACCAAATCTAGTCTTGTACCAGCTTGCTTCTAAGATTCATTTACTTTGCCCAAGTTCATTGCAAACTTAGCCAATTCCGACCACGTACAAAACTCTTTCCTCAGGGTTCCTCTTCCACAAGCCTTCCACAGTTTCTATACTCATATTAGTGTGTCCCTTATTTTCTCTTCCATTCAGAAGTAACCAGCTTCAGGAGAAAGTCACTATTTTTCCTTAACAAAATATAATTCCATTCTTATATCTTCCTTTACACATTTCTCTTACTTTCCTAGGATTCTGAGATCATTCCCTTAATAATAGAGACTATTTCAGGGTGGCACCAACCATTTATTAATATTTCTAAACACCTTTAGTTTCTCTGTAAGAAGAAGTTACATGTTAAGTAATTCATATTTCAATCTTATTTTATCTGAAAATGGCATAGCTATTTAGTAAAATCCTATCAGTTAACTTAATTTAGCACATCTCTAGAATTTAAAGATACCAATCATTTAGAGATTATCTTAAGCATACATTTTAAAAATGAACCCAAAGCTCTCATCTCATTTGCATTTAATTTACTTAAAATTTTACCACACCACATTTCTATTATTTTTTTCTTGACAAATCTGCAACAGATATAACAGGATCTTATTTGACTTTCATTAAACCTAGGTACAGTAAAGGTATTATAGTTAATATTGATGACTTTAAAGATGTTTATATTAATTAGAACGTACTTAAACTGAACAATATCAAATATTATCTTAATATTGAATACTTTCCAGTTCACGTGAAGCTGAAATTCAATTTGGTCAGTTTCTATTTTAAAAATACTTCATTTGTAATCTCTTATTTTTTATGCCAATTAAGCAGAGCTCTTTGACTTTGATTTTTTTTTTTAGCTGTAGAAATATCTCACGTCTATAATGTGCATGCAGGCTTATAAAACGACAAAAGCTAGAGATCTCATAGCTTCACTTTGAAACTTACTTATAAGATAGGTATAATAATAGCTGGAGTAAGCTGAATTTGCTTGCTCAAATCACTAAGGCTTACTATTTATGAAACAGACATTTAAGATTTCTTGACAAAGTCTGAAGGACCCGTCAGAGTTCTGAGTTCTAAAATGCCAAAAATTTCTTGGCCTTAAGTTTTATCTCATTGAGCTAATTAGGCTCAGTCCTAGGTCACTGTTTGGTGAATTTACATTTCTGATCTGCAAGACAAAGACACACGCTTCCAGTTCCCCAGAGAACTGCTCTGTCACCCAGTCCCAATTGTATATCCTTAATTTGCTTTTTTGTATCAGTGAGAAGAGCTGTAAACAAAGAATTCCATGTTTTAAAACTTTAAGGTTTACTTTATCATGTCTTCCAAAGCTTGCATAACGCATTTAGTAAGGCCTCTTTTCCTTGAGTTATAAGTTAAACCCAGGGTAAACCTCTTATTATATGTTTTTATTAGCCACTGAATATTAGTTTTTAGTTTTACGTTATACTGGACGGCTCATGTAACTCTATTGGTTTCCTTTATTTGTACAATTAATATTTTCTGAGGGACAGATATGGGCCCAGCCTTATAATACCAAGAAGGGAAGCGTTTTTCCATTGAAACATATCTATCCCACAACACAATTAAGCAGAAAGTTTATATAAAGCCCATTTAAATATACCAATTTTAGAAACTTTTATCTCAATTTTATTAAATCTTATACCTTTAATTTTTATATTTATTAGGTTTAATCAGTAATTCCTATTTCTAGAAGGAGTGCCAGATGCTTTTTTGTGTGTGTGTGTGTTTGTGCATTGTATCTAATTTTATAGAAAAGTCTCTAGGATCCCCAAGTTTGAGCCAAAGGGCTTAGGGCCTTCTCAATTTTTAATTTGACTATTTGGTCTGTTGTTCCAATCATTGATCAAGTATTTCAGTCTATATATATATATATATATATATATATATATATATATATATATATATATATATTTATATTTTAGCCCTATAAATACATATATTTTAAACTGTGTTAAATAAAACGGACTTGTTTGAACTTTAATGTTGGGGGCAGTAGGTGATCCCTTTGGCCCTTTTTCTTAACTTTACGTAGTGTAGTATCAAAACCTAGTATCTAAATCCAAAAATGTCCATTTTATTTATCTCATTCAAAATAACCATTTAAAAATATTTATCCATTTGGGATAAGCCCCTTATCTTTTTTTCCGACATTTTTACAATCGTTTTTCCAATTATCAGCCTAATTAACATTAATTATTCTAAGTTTTTATTAGCATCTCTAAAACCATTGATAGGAAAGGAAAAACACAAATGTAGCATTTCAAACCAGTGTTTTTTTTAAACTAAGTTCTTAGGTTAACCATTAAATATATTCTTCTACCTTTAAACTTGATTTTAATAGGTACCAATAAAACAGCTGTTTATAATGAGAGCTCTTTCAACTTTCACCAATTTAAAAGTTTTTCCAAATTAAAGGATCCATCATATGGCCATCAATTTATATATATGTAGATCGTGATTTTAAACCAATAAGATGAAGATGCATTTCCACATGAGAGTGGGGGTGTTGCCTAAATAAAATTCAAAAGTTTACTCTCCAAAAGCTAGAGGCCTTTGTGGCCCAGGCTGATGCAACAAAGGTTAAGATGGCAAAATGTCTGAAAATTAGTACTACAAAAGGATTGTTGAGAATCCCAATTTATTTGCGTGGCCACCATATGTACACAATACTTGTACCTTTTGCATGGCAGAGTCCAAGGTTTCCTTTAAAAAAAGGAAACACATATATACATACATACACACATATAAAACACTCGGAGAAAGATAAAATGTTTACAATTCAAGGACACAGGAAGAGAAATCCAAGTTTCCCCTAAAGGGGATTTCGTTTTTATAACTTCAGAATTCCAAAAACTGTTTATATCAGGCCTGGTTAGTTACTTTCAGAGTGAGATTTTTTTTTTCTAATTCCCAAATAATGTTGTAAGTCTTGTACGTATATAAACCTGGCTGGGGTATTAGGTGGAGGCTGGCAATCTGTTATTTCTTTTTCTTTTCTTTACTTTTTTTTTTTTTTTAATTCTATTCCCCATTGTAAGGTCGGGTTCTCAGAATAAAATTGCTAGTAAGATTTCCCACAGGGACAACTCTATGGCATGAAGTCTTTGCCCCTACCATTCCTGCAAGTTTCTCTGTCACGGAAGAAAGCTGTTACCAGCCAGGAGGAGGGTCCCATTTTTGGAGTTGAAAGGTTCCTCATAAGAGTTTTACTTTTATCCCGAAAAATTCAATGGAGGTAACCAAAGTGAGGAAAACATTAGACCAGCCTCTTACCTAACCACTCAGTCCTGAAGCCAGTGTCTTTCAACTTGGACCCGCTCAGGACGTCTCCACTGGGTGAGTATTTTCCTGGTATGTTTCCACCAGCCCCACTTCGGACGTCTATTCAAGGTGGCTATTTCCCGTTATGTTTCAACCAGGCCCCACCCAGTATGTCCCCACTAGGTGGGTAATTCCCCCCAGTATCTTTCAACTGGAGGGCCAGGTACCTGGAAAAACCGCCAAATAAATCTCAGGATCATCAACCAATATGGGAGATCCTAGAACCAGGAGAGACTCACCCAGGTTCATCTGGACTCCCCGAGGAGGCGGATGGGCACAAAGGGCCACTGCTGGTACCAAGGCTCCGGCTACTCGGGGAGCTCAGGTAGAGAGAAATCTGCTCTGGGTCCCTTTATGGTTTCCAAAACTGTTGACTGAAATACATGTGCAGCCTAAAAGTTAAGAGTTATGTTTTATTTGGCAGGAGGACTGAAGGCCAGATGACATCTTCTCAGATCACCCTGAGGGACTGCTCCCAAGAGGTTGAGGAGGAGCTAGGATATATAGGAGCTTTACAACAAAGACCAGGAAGTTGGAACAATAAAAGACTGCTTCTTATCTAAAGAAAGCCAGGTATCTCAAGTTCAAGAATTTAGTGCTTTTCTATGTATGGGAGGAAGCAAACATTTGGACTCGGAATTCATTCTTTAGACAAGCACCTAGCTATCTAGGGCCAGTATCCTGTCCTTTCTTATTCTGAGTCTGCTCAGAGGGCACCATGGTGAGTGGCTGCAGAGGCTGGGCTGCAGGCCTGTCCTTGCTGGGGTGTGTTGGCAGCCGCTGATGACTTGGTTTCAGCATTCTTTGTTTACTGACATGGTTGCAATATTTTCATTCACATTGTAGTATTTTAGCTCACAGACTGATTATGGATAATCTGCAACCTTGGAAGGCAGCCGAGACCGAATTACTGCAGGTTCCTTCTACTTTAATAAGCCGTGTGCAAACATAAACATGGAGGAAGCAGACATTTGGATTTAGTGGTGTAGGGAAGGGTTTCTGCACATTACAGGAGAAGGCATGGCAGAATTCCTCTTCTTTGTGGGCAGGGACGTGAGTCCACCTTTCTTTTCTGTAGTGGTTTCTGAGAACAGTTAATGGTAATTAACCAACATTGACAAACGGTGGCACACATTGCATTTAAGAGCTGGCCGGCTGCAAACTTGTGTATTGGACAGGTGGATTTCATAGGCAAGTGGTCAGGTGGATGGGAGAGAGATGGAGCCCAGGCCTGGGCCCAGATTCATTTTTAAATCACCATTTCCTCACCATAGGGCCTTGGACTAGTATGTAACCTCTCTTAACTTGTTAGTGAATCTGTGAAATGGGCATGATAATATTCGTTTTTTCCTGGGATTGTTGTAAGTTGTAAAGAGTATTATAGCACACGTGAAGCACTTAACACACTGGCACTTAGCAGTGTTCACTGTGTGCGGCTTTCCCGCTTGGCGTGTGTCAGAGCCGTAAAGGCAGCATTTGTCTGTTGAGGATGCACTGGTAGCCCCTTGAATAGTTTGTGAATTTGGTGATTTCCTTTAATCCTTGTAACTCTGTGTGCCATGGGCAGTTCTTTTCATGGACAGATGAGGAATCTCAGGGTAAAGAAGACTGTGTAATTTGCCTAAACTCAGACCATAATTTTGGGTGCAGGGCCTCAGTTCAGCATGGGCCCCTGTGCTTTCTGCCCTCTCCATTCAGCACCAGAGCACGATGTGGGTTCGGCTGTCTCCCAGCCCAGAATATCCAGCAGGCAGCAAGACACACCTGGCCCTGTGCTGCTTGAGCAAAAACTCCGGAGGGGAGGCAGTTACAAAAGGGATAAACATAAAAACAGAAGACTGCAAATTGTGATCAGCTCTGAGAAGGAAAGGAACACGCCTCGCCGTGCAGAGCTGGGAGATTTCCCGTCGGGGCTGCTCTGGGGGCGTTCATCTCAGCTAAACAAGCTCCGCTCCTGCACCAAGGCAGGAAGGCAGGGCAGGTGTGACCAGGTAGACTGGGCCTCGTTGATCATACTCATTCCCCATTAACGGCAGCTGTCACGGGCACTTAGCTAGTAAACAGATGTCGGCCACAATCATCACGCACCTTGCTTGGTAGTTTTATTGGCCCCACCTTTGAGATGAGGTCATTGAAACTGGGGAGTTTGTTGCATGCCCGTGGTTACCTTGGAAATACGGCCATTGGTCTTTCAACTTAGACTGTTTTGGCTGTCATGCCCCAACCCTGTGAATGGCATCGTGTAGCTTCTCCCAAGTGGCCCAAATGACTGACATTGATTCTCTTAATTCGTAGGAAATGGTATGTGACAATAGGAGAAAAAGGAAGTAAGAAATTATTTGGAAAAATTGAAAAAAATCCAATTCTTCCCCAGCTGGGGGAGCGTACCCTGTGTCACTCACCCTCCTCACTGCCTGGCACCTCCTCCCTGCCGACTCCGTGTTCAGAAGCCACTCTGAGCCTTTGAAGAACATTTTGCCTCATGACATTATTGACTAGGACCTGCGACCTCTCTGTCCCTGGTTTACACTCTCTTCAAAGCCATTTCAATTTTATGCAGGCTTCTCGGCTCAGATGTAAGAATAACCTCTTTAAACTTCTTGATGCAGCTCCTTAATGAAGACCTTGCAAAGGAAACCTAGCCAAAGCTTGGGAGGTATGCAGATAGTGACTGTAACCTCAGCACTTTTTGATGTTCAGAATCAGAGGGGTGGGAGACTTAGGAAAGGCTTTTTAAGGTAGAAAGGGGAAAGTGAAAGGACGAAGGCTGTGTGAGACTGAAACATCTCTGTCTCAGCCAGCAAGGCACTTGAGTTCAGGATGGTGAGAGGAGAGTGCAGAGTTCTGACAAAGAAAAAATGGTGGGATGGGAGGGAGGACAGTTAGGTTCTTTACTGGGGAAGGAAAAATTGGGCTGAGCATTTCCTGGTTGAACAAGAGGATTGTGACATGATGTGCTTGTATTTTGGAGAGAAGGGTTTTGTGGGGACAGGCCTAGGGAGAACGCTCTCTGGATGGGGAGTCAGCACAACAAGGAACCACAGACAACCGGGCCGACCCCAGCGTCCCTGCTGGGGGAGAGGCTGCCCGCCAATTCGAGCCCTGGGGGCTGCTTCTGTCCCTTAGCTGGGGCCTCAGAGCTCCCTTTACAACCCAGTCCTGTTGATACAAGAAAAAATAAGTGGAGCATGAGAAGGGCTGTGTCCCAGGCTTTGGTTGGGCCCCTGGGATGTGCCTCGGCAGATGTTGGTCCTAGGCTTCGTGCAGGAAAGAATTCAAGAGCAAGCCAGTGTTGGGTAAAGGTAGATTTATTCAGAGAGATACGTTGAACGGCAAGAGAAACACCACGAGGTGTGGGGGTTTGATGCTCAGATTAAAAGTAGGTACCCAATCCACAGACAGTGTGTGGGCCTTCTCCGAAGAGGGAGAGACAGGGGTGACCGCGAGGCTGTGCTGTGTTGCTGGTTTTCCTGGGCTTGGTGGTTTCATATGCTCTTAAGTAGAAGGACCAGCCTAAGGGCAAGGGGATGGAATTCCCAGGGAGTTGGCCATTTCCCACCCTTTGACCTTTTGTGGCTAGTCTTGGGACTGCCATTGTGCCTGGGGGTGTGTTATTCACCATGTTACTATTACAATGGGTGTATAATGAAGCTCAAGATCTGCTAGAAGTTAAATCTCTTCATCCTTAGCCTCAAGGCCTATTGGGGGTTGAATCATTCACCATTTTGGTGTTAATTGCTGTGGCCTTCCTTGAATGGCTGTGCTTTGCCCCCTTCCATCCTGTCTCACTGTGATGACACAGAGAGAGCAAAGGTCTGACCCTGCCTGTGCTCCTGCATTTAACAGGGAGAGGTGTGGGGTGGGCTGAGGATGACTCTGTGTGGTGAGAAGAATGTTTCAGATTTTCGCTCGTGGGACATGGGGACCTTCCAGCAGCCACCTCAGATATATCTCACGGGCATTATCGCTTGTGTCACTCATCTTTTTCTATTTTTCTTTTTTTTAAGTATTTATTCTAAATTTAATATCAGGTTTTTTAGGAAAGAAATTTCTCTTTATCTTTTCGTTGAGGCTCTTGTGGGGGGGGAGGTAATTAGGTGTATTTATCTGTTAGTGAAGGCCCTGGGGCTTGACCCCAGGACCCCGTGCATGCTAAGCACACGCCCTATCACTGAGCTCTACCACCCGCCCCGTCATCTTTTTCTTTTTGCTTTAGCTGCCAGGAATCTTACAGCTGAATTTCTAGTCGGCCTTTAACACTTACCCTGACTTCATGGCATCCGTTTTTATGAATTTACCTCCCCCTGGTTTCATTTAAGTATTGAATCTCCATTTTCTCTTCACTCTCACCTTTGTCTTTTTGTTGTTACTGTTGTTAAGCTGTGTTTAAAAAATGTTAAATTTCTCTTTTAGCAGGAGGCTGAAAGTAAATATATATGTAAACAATCTTATCACACTTAAATGCATTTATACATTCTAAGCTGTTTAGTAGTTACTTAAAAACTGAATTGAATACTAAAGTGATACAATTTTTAAATTATTTTTTAGTTTTTTATCACGGTATAGCTGATTTACAATATGATATAAGCTTCTGGTGTACAATAGATGCTCCATTTATAGTTATTGTAAAACATTGGCTGTATTCCCTGTGTTGTAAGATACATCCCTGTAGCGTGTTTACGTTACATGTAGCAGTTTGTATAAGAAAGTTGGGTACCGCAGAGTTTGGGGCGTGGCTGTATCTGACCCAGGTTCTCGGTTCCCCTGCCTGTCAGAGCCCAGGCCCTCACTCTTGTCTGCAGGGGAGTGAGTGGAGGCAGCTCTCATCAGCGCTGGCACCACCCTCTGAGTAACAGTGACAGCAGTGACTGTGGACATGCAAAGTGTTGTTCCAGGACCTTTACATGCATTTCTTCATTTATTATTTAAAGTCCTCCTGTGAGGAATCGTTTAATGTTTTTAATGAATAGTACACTTTATTTTTATTTTGATAGACCAAACTTCCGGAAAATTTACAGGAGTAGTACAATGAACACTTAGATACACTTCACCTAAAAGGGCAGTATTTGTCCGTTTGTGTCTGGCTTATTTTAGCATACATTTTGAAGGATCATCCATGTTGTAGCCTGAAACATTAATTTATTCTTTTGGTTTAATAATATCTTTTTTCTTTTTTTTTGTTTTTGGTGTATTTAAAAATAGTTTCATTGAAGTCTAGTCAGTTTATAATGTTGCATCAGTTTCTTGTTTACAGCACAACACTTCAGTTCTATAGGAACATACATGTATTCATTTTCATAATCTTTTTCAACATAAGTTACTAAAAGTTAGTAAATATATTTCCCTGTGCTATACAGTATAAGCTTGCTGTTTATTCTATACATAGTCAGTATCTGCAAATCTTGAACTCCCAATGTATCCCTTCCGACACCCTCTCCCCTCTGGTAACCATAGTTTGCATTCTATGTCTCTGTGCCTGTTTCTTTTCTGTAGATGTTGGTCTTGTTTAGTTTTGTTTTGTTTTCTTTCTTTTAGATTCCACATAAGCGCGATCTCATATGGTAATTTTCTTTCTCTTTCTGGCTTAATTCTCTTAGAATGACATTCTCCAGGTCCATTCATGTTGCTGCAAATGGCATTATTTTATTATTTTTTATGGCTGAGTAGTAGTCTATGGTATATTTATACTACAACCTCTTTATCCAGTCATCTGTCATTGGACATTTAGGTTGTTTCCATGTCTTGGCTATTGTAAATAGTGCTGCTGTGAACATTGGCGTGCAGGTGTCTTTTTGAATTAGGGTTCCCTCTGGATATATGCCCAGGAGTGGGATTGCTGTGTCATATGGAAGTCAATTTTTTGTCTTTTGGGGAATCTCCATACTATTTTCCACAATGGCTCCACCAAACTGCATTCCCAGCACAGTGTAGAGGGTTCCATATTCTTCACAGCCTCTCCAGCATTTATTGTTTGTGAACTTCTGAATGATGGCTATTCTGACTTGTGTGAGGTGATACTTGATTGTAGTTTTGATTTGCATTTCTCTGATAGTGATATTGAGCATTTTTTCATGTGCCTATTGGCCATTTGTATGTTTTCATTGGAGAAAGGTTTGTTTAGATCTTCTGCCCATTTTTGGATTGAATGGTTTGTTTTTCTTTCTTATCAAGTGTAAAAGCTGTTTATATATTCTGGGAATTAAGCCCTTGTCAGTCTCATTCATTGCAAATATTTTCTCCCATTCCATAGGTTGTCTTTTTATTTTGCTTACTGTTTCCTTTGCTGTGCAAAACTTGTAAGTTTAATTAGATCCCACATATATTTTTGCTTGTATTTCTATTGCTTGTGTAGACTGCTCTAGGAGAATATTGCTGAGATGTATGTCAGATGTTTTGCCTGTTTTCTTCTAAGAGGTTTAAAGTGTCTTGCCTACATGTTTAAATCTTTAAGGCATTTTGAGTTTATTTTTGTGTATGCTGTGAGGGAGTAGTCTAACTTCATTGATTTATATGCAGCTGTCCAGTTTTCCCTACACCATTTGCTGAAGAGGCTATCTTTACTCCATTGTATTTTCTCAGCTCCTTTGTCAAAGATTCAATGACCAAAAGTTTGTGGGACTATTCTTGATCATCTTCTTTATCCATTCATTGATGGATGGATATTGTTTGTAACTTTTGGCTACTCTGAATGATACTGCTATGAATATTGATGTGCAAGTTTTTGTGAGAATATGTTTTCATTCTGTTGGCTGTAAAGTTGGCCCACCATATCTGTAGATTCCACTTCATGGATCCAGATGGCTGATTGTAAAGGGACTCGAACATCCTTGGATTATGGGATCCAGGGTGGTGGGTTCCTGAATCCAACCCCCCGAGGACACTGAGGGATGACACTATATGTAGGAGTGGAATTGCTGAGCCATATGATAACTCTAGCCTTTTGAGGAAACACCAGACTTTTCCAAAGAAGCTGCACCGTTGTCTCTTTCTACTGGCTGCATATGAGGGTTCCCATTTCCCTGCCTCCTGTCGGACACTTGTTATTGCCCATGTTTTGATTATAAACATCCTAGTGGGTGTAAGATGAGATCTCATTTTGATTTCGATTTGGCTAGTGATGCTGAGCATCTTTTCATATGCTTATTGGCCAATTGTGTATCTATTTAAATCCTTGGCAAATTTAAAAATTGGGTCGATTTTCTTTGTATTGTTCAGTTGTAAGCATTTGTTTTATATCCTGGATACTAGTCTCTTATTAGATATATGCTTGCAAAATTTTTCTCCTAGTCTGCAGATTGTCGTTTCATATTACTTTTTTTAAACATTAAAACAATTTCTTTATAGGGGAGGTAATTAGATTTATTCATTTTTTTTTACCAAGCATGCACTCTATCACTTGAGCTACCCCCTTCCCCTTTCATTTCATTTTCTTGATGATGTCCTTTGTAACAAATGGTTTTAAATTTCATGAAGTCCAGTTTATCTGTGTTTTTTTTTTTTATCACTTCTGCTGTTGGTATTATATCTAGGAAAGCATAGCCTATCCTAGGACCACAAAGATTTATACTATGTCTTCTTTTAGAAAGTTTATAGGTTTAGATTTTACGTTTCTCTCTGTGATCCATTTTGAATTAATTTTTATTTGTTGTATACAATAGGGGTTCAAGATTCCAGATTCTTTCTTTTGCCTGCAAATACCCAGGTGACCCTGCTCCATCTGTTGAATAGACTATTCTTTCAATGGTGTGTTGTTGGCACTCTTGTGGAAAACTGACTGTAAATGTAAGTTTCCCCCCCTGGAGTTTTTATTGTGTCTCATAGATTTACGTATCCAAACTTATGCCAGTACCATAATGACTTGAGTACTATAGATTTGTAGTAACATTTAAAGTGAGTCCTCCAACTTTGCTCTTCTTTTTCCAGATTGTTTTGGCTGACCTTGGTCCCTTGCACTTCCATATGAATTTTGGGATCAGTTTTTGCAAAGAAGACAGCTGGAATTTTGATAGGGATTCCATTGAATTTGTAGATCACTTTGGGGAGTCTTAATATTTTTAACAATATTGTCTACCATTCCTTGAACATGGGATGTCTTCCATATATGTAGATCTTTTAAAATTTTTTTCGGTGAGACTTCAAAATTTTCAATGTACAAACCTTGTAAATTTTTGTTAAATGTGTCTCCCATTTTATTTTTAATGCTGTTGTAAATGGAAAGACTGAGGTTCTTAAGGGTGGGACTATATATCAATTTGTTTATTTCTAGGATTCCTACACAGCAAATACACTAGGTATATATTTGCTACATAAATCTATCCACAACTATTCCCTCACCCGTGTTATAAGAAAGCAAGACCCAGGTTAAGCAACCTGAACACCTACATGGAAGTGAGAAATGAGACCCTTGGGTGGGGCTTTGTGCAGATAATACTGAGAGCTTATTTAGGATGGCTTCATCTAAATTTCTTTTAAACAATCCTTTCAGTGTATATAGTCAGATACATTAAGAACATGCCCTTTTGATGTGCAGAGGAGCTAAGACTATGATTTTCAAATAATTCCTAGGGAGAATGTTGTACTTGAAACCTAATTTGCATCAATCTTTGAAGATTTATGTTTCAGGAGCTTTGACTAAAGAACACCTGTCTTTATTCAATAACGACAACTAAATGCTCAAGCAACATGTAAGAGTTTGAGCAAACTGCCCCCGCCCCGTAGTGCTGGTTGGCTGCCCCTGAAACTGGAGCCAGCGCTTACCTCTCCCAGGACGCTTGTGCTGATCTGCTCAAAGGGGTTCGTCCAACAGTTTGTCTGTAGTCTGTTGGACAAAGCCATAAAACATTGATTTAAGTTTGCTGGAATGGAATCTATTCTTATTAATATTAAGTAAGCACATATTGAGTGCTTAGTGTATGTTGGGAATTGTCACTCAGCCTCACATGAATATTATTTCTCTTAAAACCTCACATATTTCCTTGTTATTCCCACTTTTCAGATAAGGAGACTGAGGAATAGTTCTTCTCTCTTTTGGCGGAAGCTCATTATCAATGACTGGAAGTTGTAAGGAAAAAGATATTGATTCATCCAGAGAAAACATTTTTCTGAGAGTCATTATTGAAGAGGGTGATCATTGTTCGAGTGAGAAGAGCCCCAGGTTGTACGGAGTCAGCATCCTTGTCCTGGACACGGCACGTGTAGAGCTGCGTGGTGGGTGAGGCAGCGCGGCCGCTCAGGGAAGGAGGACGCCGGGCCATTGGGCTGTGCTCAGGCGCGGTGGGGATTTCCCTTAAGGGCAGTGGACCGTCATTGACAGATTTTAAGTAGGGGAGTGGGGTGCTCTCGTAGATCACTTTTGTGCTTGTAAAATGCTTGCAAACATTTAGTAGGCTCGGCAGGAGGTGATGTGATGAGTCAGAGTAGGGTGGCTGCGAGGTGTAGCAGTGTTCAGTTTTCAAGTGGTTTTCAGTCCCAGGTTTTTGGCTCGGTAGCCGTGTCACTTTGAACGATGCACTCAAGGAAGTGAAACAATTTATCTAATCAATTGAAGCAGTGATGTACCCACTTCCTAGGACTGCTGTGGAGATTGAGTGAGATAACATGTGCACAGTGTGCAGCATGGACCCCAGCACAGAGTCAGTGCTGAGTGAGTGCCAGTGAGTACCTGGTAGGACAGGTGTGGGTGGTGGGACTCAGTGACTGAGGAAATCTGGGCCCTGAAGAAGGGGTCCAGGCCCATCTGTGAGTGATGGACCTGAGCTGGAAGAGGCAGTGAGACCTTCCCCTCCCGACCAGGGTTCCTGGGCAGGACGGCTATGGGAGGAGATCCGTGAAGTCAGCTCTGTGCAGGTAGAGTTGGAGGTGCCCTTGAGACATCTAAGTGCAGTGTCACGAGCTCAAAGAGGAGGTCTGGGCCCGGGCTGTGCATTTTCCTATAATCTCAATCCCTCAGGACGCCGAGGTATTGATCACTGAACGTGAAGACATACTTTACAGGACAAGTGAATAGTAGTATCATCTCTGTCATTAAAGCTCACGTCTCTTTATTCATCACTCACTTTGCTAATTGGGTACTTACAGAGCTCATTTCACCGCCCTCCCCTGGGCTCAGGCCCCACAGTAAAGGGCTGGTGAGCCTCCCTCCTTTCCAGAAGAAGACACATGTAGCTGGTAGCCTTCTATACCTCGCCAGACTTAGAATTTTAATTTGTTGTTTTAATTCAATTTTCTGTTGGCCATCTCCTGACAGGAGAGAAGTTTTACCTCATGGTCATGTTTCAATTAGCTGTTGCTGAGAATTGCTGATCTGATCCATAGTGTATGTATTCTATTAACTTTGTAGAGTACTTATCATTTTTCTGTCTTTGCCCTTTAATTTTGTTTGCCCCTTCAATGTTCTATCCTATTAGCGGCCATATTTTTTTTAATTAAAAAATGTCTGTTAGCAGTTAAGAAAACTAAAGCAAAGAAAAAATGCACATGATTCCTAAATTTAGAAAATATCTAGTGTGTTTTCTGTCTTGGCAATGGAGGATTCTAGAAACTTGTGAAAACCTTCATTACACAAGTTCCTTAAAATGCTGATTAAGAAATAAAACCTTCCTTCCTCATCTTTCATGCTGCACAGCTAATTGTCAAGAAAGTGAGGGGAAATCCTCAGAAGCCAAGACAAACCAGAAAGCAGAAATTCTCGGAGATACACGAGCCTTAGAATCCCCGGGGTGCTGGTTGGCTCCTGAACTGAGTTTCACTTGCCCTGACATGAGGGTCGGAGGTGAGCCCCAGGCCTCTGACACTGGGAGTTGGATGGCTGTTCCTATGTAAGGCCAAGCACATCCTGAGAAGCCTGCTTTACTAAAGGGTGAATTAGAAAGAAAGAAAAAAAAACATTCCTCAAGGCAAGAAAATAAGGAAAGTCAATTTTTTTTGGAACAGGGGAAAATAACAAATCCAAGGTAAGGATTTAGTTTAAAGCTGTTCTGGCATGAGAGTGACCACAAACTCCTGGCCGAAAATCACAGCTTCTCCAGGAATGAGAAGTTGTGTTTTGAATGAATCAGTGAACAGCCATTCCAAAAAAGACCTCCAGAGTCTTCTGGATCAAGATACTGGACCCAAACACCTCTCTTCCAAGGTCTCATTTAAATAACCAGAAAGCTTTTAAAGGAAAGAAGCCATAATCATAGTTCTATTTATTGTCATTACTATATGCTAGGAATTCAGAGGTGACTATGGAGTTGTCTCCTCTTTGATGGACCTTACTTTCTGTTTGTCATAGTTGGGGAGCTGGGTGGAGGGAGGTGTTAGTCTGTTGCAATTAGCCAGGAGAGGAGATTAAGAAAGCAGTGAAGGGTGGGTGAACTTTTTAGCTGAGGACAGTCCTGTTCAGTTGGCTTTTAATTGCAGGCTCGATGACTTGTCACTGGAGGGAATTGATCTTACAGAGGATGGACTTAACTCAGGCCTCTTCAGAATGGACAAGTGAACCTGGAGAAAGACAGTCAAAGCTGTGCAGACATTAAAGACCACGTGAACGTGCTGTATCCCTGAGCCAAATATAGGGCAAGTAGGCAGCACTTCTTGAGGACAGAGGAGTGGTTTTTAAGGTTCTCCAAGAATGAATCCCAGGGAACTGAGATGGTCAGTTGTCAAACTGTGACATTGCTCTTTGGACAGTGTACCCACCAAGGGTATTGGCCGTTTATAGGTTTTCATTTCTCTTTAATACATGTCAGGTGATGATGACGTGGGCACAAGCGTTTGACACCTTGTCGAGGTGACTTTGGGTACCTGCCTAGAAGCGTGGGCACAGCTGCAGCTGCGTCATACATCTTGCCGCCCATCCCGTTCCCCGGCTCCGTGATCACGGCAGAGTGGCTCCTTGACGACTTGTCCATCTCCTCTGTGACATCGTAACCCAACAAAAGACTGGAGTATATTAGCTTGGCTTTGTTCTTTTCCATCCTTCTCTTCGAATGTTGATGACTGATAGTGGACCCAGTTATGTTAGCAGATGTTTTACAAGTAGGGCTCTTAGAACAAACCTTGTAATCCCCGCTTTGTGATCTAAAGAAAGTTACATTCTTTCCAAATAGTTTTGATGCACTTATGTGGGAAATTGTTGTAAGTTTGAATATGTATTTCCTCTCTGAATCATCATAGCTAGAGATCAATGTGGGTAGACATGGAATGTGTATTCTGTATTTGAACTGCATGGTCCTCTAAATTCTCCACAGCTTTTTAATGTCATCACTGGAGTGCTACCTCCAGAGTGTCCCAAAGCATCCACCACTGCCTGTTCTTCAGATACTATGAGTTTCCAAGTTGGAGAAGGCTGCTGGCTGGTGAGGCATTCTCCGTCACATCTCTGGCTGGCTGATGTGGTCTTAGCACCCAAGACTTGGCAGACAGTAACTAACCACGATCACGTCCATTTCTGGAATACTCATGGAGGATTTTAGACCTATGCTAGTGGCATACGTTATTTCATTTAGTTTTCCCAAGAATCATAATTAGATTTTATCACCTGTATTAATACGGTAACTGTCAAATCGAGTGACGTGCAGACTTTGGACTGGAAATCGGGTCTTTCTGATCCCTGTCTCTGTTCCCTCCCGGGCCTATCCTTCCAGATGGCCAGGAGACTTCCTCTGTCTTGAGTTTCCTGCTGATGTTACCACTCTCTTTGTTTCTAGGAGAGGAAAACAAGTCTAAACTTACTTTCCAGTTGGAAATGGAATGGAGAGTTAACGTTGGAATCCGGGAGAGTCTCTCCTGTGTTGAAGTGGTCTCCAAGCCACTTCCACTGGGACGTCATGCCACTCTCTGGGCCCCTTGCTCAGCCTGTGCACAGGTGACAGCGCAGATGTGCCGAGCAGTCCTCCCGGACAGGGCAGTCGGTTGGAAATTAGTTTGGGGATTTGGTTCCATTTCATAGGTTCTTGAGTGTCTTGGCCTGGCACTTCAAGTGGGAGCATTCCCTGTCGCACAGACTCATGCTCTGGGCCCGTGCAGACCTGACATGGCCTCAGCCTGAGCCTCAGGGCCTGTGGTGAACCGGAGCATTTTAGTCCAGGTTCTACTGGAGGCTCTGACACTTCTGGGTCAGGGGACTTTTTCCAGGATGATAATAATTCCTCCCCGAGTTTCAGATGTCCTTGCCTGTGAGCCGGGGTAATAATCGTTTCTGAGATGATTGTAATGATTCAGTAAGGGGCGCAGCGTGTGCTGGCAGGTAGCTGCTGCTTAAGGAGCAGAAGTCGCAGTCACTCTGTCAGCCTCTCACTGTGTGCTCTGTGCTTTGAGAAGTTGTGTGTTTGGTGAAAGTCCCGTCCAAACCCTAGGGTCTAGATGAACTGTTGTTCCTTTACTTTCCCTTCCTTTTCCTCTTTCCCTTCTCTGTTTCTCATGTGTGGTTATCAGATTCCTCTGTTTCAGGGAATACAGGCCTTTCTAGTAAAAGGACAGGCTGAACGCAGAGAGGTGGGGCCCGGAGGGGTCTGGAGCATCTGCACTGCGCTGCTTCCCTGCGTTTCTGCATCCGGTCCCGTCAGTGCACGAAGTCAGCCTTCCTCTTCCTTCCTGTGTCATCGGGTCTCTGTTTTAAGGGAAAACTTTTATTCTGGGTCTTTGTTCACTTACATGTTTCGTTCAGATGCTTGTTGCTTTTCTCCCTGTGCTTCAGCGTTCTGAGGAGCGAATTCAGCAGTGCAGCATCCTCTCCGAGCTCTATGAGTTGATCGGCTTCCACTGCAAGTCCGCCTTCTTCAGGCGGGTGGCCCCCGTGCAGCGCGCGGCCCCCGGCATCCCAGAGCCTGGCGGGAAGACCTGCTACTGACTCCTCCTGCAGACGCTTCCTGGCTACATTCTGTCACTGGACCTGCAGGACTTCAGCAAAGGTGTTGGAACTAAAACATTGCTTCAGTCACATTAACCATGCCTGGTTTGGGCCCTGCTGTCCTGTCTCATCAGGGTGAATTCTGATTCGTGTAGAACAGGGCTGAGCAGAATTTTCTCTGTCAAGGGCTTGGAAGTAAGTATTTCAGAGTCTGCAAGCCTCCTGATCTCTGGTGCAGCTGCTCAGCTCTGCTGTTCAGACGCCAGAGCGGCCGAACAATCCACACACCCGCAGAGCTTTATTCACAGCGGTGCCTGGGGCTGGATTGGGTGTATGAACTGCAGTTTGTCCCCACAGCCTCCTCACTATTGACGCCTGCACCAGAGCGTGCATTTGCGACAATGGGCGAACCTACACTGACACGTCATCATCACCCAGAGCCCATACTTGACACTAGGATTTACACTTGGTGGTGTGCACTCTGTGGGTTTGGACAGATGTACAATGACATGTATGCACCGTCACAGCCTCATATAGAGTAGTCTGTCTTAGTGACCCTAAAAATGCTCCGTGCTGCACCTCATTCATTGCTCCTTCCCCTCTAGCCTCTGACAGCCACTGATCTTTTAGTCTCTGTGGTTTTGCCTTTCCCAGAACACCATACAGTTGGAATCAGACAGTTGCAGAACCTTCCCAGATTGGCTTCTTTCACTTAATAATATGCATTTAAGGTTCCTCCATGTCTTTCCATGCCTTGATAACTCATTCCATTTTAACACCAAATAATAGTCCATTTTCTGGCTGGACCACAGTTTATTTATCCATCCACCTACTGAAAACAGCTTAGTTGCTTCTGAGCTCTGGTGATTATGAATAAAGCTGCTATTAACATCTGTATGCAGATTTGTGTGTAGACATAAGTTTCCATTTTGTCGAGTAAACACCAAGGGGCACAGTTGCCGGATCATATGGTAGGAGTACGTTTAGTTTTGTAAAAAATTGCCAGACCGTCTTCCAAAGTATCTGGGCCATTTAACATTCCCACCAGCAATGCATGGGAATTCCTGTCGCTCCACGTCCTCACCAGCATTCGGTGCTGTCAGTGTTCTGCGTTTTGGCAGTTCTGACAGTTGTGCAGTGGTACCTCGCTGTTTCAGTCTGCATCCCCTTGATGACAGATGCTGTGGAGCATGTTTCCATAGAGTTCTTTGGCATCTAGATTCCTTCTATGATGAGGTGTGTGTTCAGGCATTTTGCTCATTTTTTAATCAGGTTATTCATTCTTCTTGTTGAGTTTAAAGAGATTTGGGTATATTCTGGATATCAGCCCTATTTCAGTGTGTCCCTGTCCTTCACCTGCAGCACCGGCATTGTCCTTTGGGTCTCAGTGGAGTGTCAACCCTTCAAAGAGGTTCCCTGTCTTCCCTCAGCCTAAATACAGTCCTTGTATTTTTCTCTTTCATTGACTCATTTTGTTCTTTTTAAATAGCATTTCCCATAATTTGTAAGTACATTAAAAAATGGCAATGATTGAACACCGGCCCCCCACCAGGCTGTGTGCCCTGTGAGAGCAGAGACTCTGTCCCCACTCACCATGTCCCATGACAGCACATGGCAGATGTTCATGTAAATGTGTGTAACATGGGGCCAAACCTGATGAGCAGCTATGACGACATGTGTTGGCTAATATTTATTGAATAGAGTTTGTTTCTTGATCTTAATTATTAAGTCACATGAATGAAACATGTTTCTTTTGAAAAATAAAACAACAAAGCACACCTCTATGTGATTGGTACTTTCTACGTAGCCTTCTGACCCAGGAGGGGACGTTCACCGTCATTTTGTGAGGTGGTTGGAGAGGTAAAGTAGGAGAGTGAGATCAAATAATCAAAAAATGATAACTATCAGCTGGCTTTATTTTCACTAAGACATAAAAGTTACTTTAAACCCTATCTCAGCTGTTGTTCTGTTGTTTTAAACACTTCTCATAGAATTAAATGGAAGCCCACTAAACCCGGAAAGTGAAATTGTGTGCTCAGGTCCTGAAAAGTGTTTATGACTATTTCTTGAGATGCACCTTTTCCCTGCTGCTTACAGAAAGTCGAGGCGGGAACACAGCAATGCGCTGTGTGTGTCTGCCGGCTTCACGGGCTGCTCACAGTCATTTTCATTTTCTTGTGTTGCAGTGTATGAAGATTTTCCATCAGACCGTTTGTTCAGCCCTTTCCTGAATGAGGGATTGAATTTTCCACAGGAAATCTTATGAAAGAGAGTGACAAGGCACATGGGTTTCCCAAAAAGCAATAGTTGATGTAATAAACTCTCACATTGGTGAACTTTTTGAATACAAGCTGGTTGAAAATTTTATCACTAGGTCATATGCCACAAATATGTCTTAAGAATAAAAGAATTCAGATTCTTCTTTAAGAAGAAGCAGTTTGAATCAAGTAGAAATTATAATTTGTACACTATTTGGTGTTAGAATTTATACTCAGTCTTATCATAATTGCCTGTGGTAGGAACTGGGTCGTTATTTATTTATTTAAAAAAAAATTCGACTAGGTGCTCTTTACCCCTTTCTTGATGCGGCAGTGCTGAGGTTAGTTAAGTTGGGCCATTTAGAATTCCTGGCTAGGTTTTCAGGACATTGATTTCAGCCTCTTTATCTTTTTTCGAATCTCTTACTTTGTGTCAGTCTTGGGTCTCTTGACAACGTGGAAATACTGCACGGATCTGTCTCCCTTTTTTCTTGTCTTTGTGGGAAAAGATTTCTGTAAGACAGACTACTAGGACATTAAGGATTTTGTGTGGGGTAAATTTGGTCAGCTCTAAGGATTTCAGTTAATACGTATTAATACTTGCTCTTCAGCTAATGGTAGTAAAATTATAAAATAACTTAAGTATACATCAATAAGAATAGAACAATAAGCCCGTCACCCAGATTAAGGAATTCACAGACTTTTCCGTATTTCCTTTATTCAGACCTTTGTTCTTTGCCTTGTCCTTTGTTGAAGTATTTGACAGCAAATCCCAGAAGAGATGTCATTTTACCCTATGTACTCAAGTAGGCATGTCTGAAAAACGAGAGCCTTTTCTTTGATCACGTTTTTCCATTTGACCCATGTGCTCGTTAAGTACCAGCTGTATCAGGCTTCTCACTAGGCATTAGGGATCCTTGGGGCAATGAGACAGTCCTGGATCCCAAGGAAGTTAAGGGCTGATGGAAGAAACCTACACAGGAGCTTAGGTGCCTCACCGAAGGTCCCTACGGGATGACACCAATTGGACAAAATTTGTGCACAATACAGTGGGATTCACAGAAGGGACTGGTCAGAATTGTAGGGCAGGCAGTGAGAGAGGCGGTCAGCAGGGCTACAATAGGAGGAATCGTTGGATCAGAATCTGAAATCCTTTCCGCAAACCTTCCTACCAAGCCCCCAGGGCGCATCACAAACAACCCTGTGCTTTAACTGTTTTTGATTCCTGTTACCACATACCCTTCAGGAAGGATTTTAAGGTGGAAAATATTTAAAATCAGTAATTGCTGCCAGAAGGGACATTGAAAAAGAAACATGGAAACAACACAAATGTCCATCAGCACATGACTGGATAAAGACGAGGTGATACATATCTACAATGGAATACTACTCAGCCATAAAAGATGCCATTTGCAGCAACATGGATGGACCTGAAGACTGTCATTCTAAGTGAAGTGCGGTGGAAAGAGAAAGAATAATGCCATATGACTTCATTTATGAGGAATCTAAATTTAATAACAATAATAATAAGACCGCCAATGAACTAACTATTATTTTGATTTCTTGAATATGTGTAAGCACATCTGACTGTCCTTTGTGATTGGATTACCATATTCTGTTTATTATTCTTTTGTAGTTGGCTTTATTCCTCTGGTAACTATGTAAGTTTAAAAATCTAAAGCTCTAATCTGTTCTTAGAAACAATAATTAGTACATATATGTAAACTAAAAAATGCAGTGTACTCTATACATGTATTTACATGCAATATGTGTATGTGGAGTTGAACTGTAATAATTCTACCTAATAATACTGAGAAAGGAAAAAAAATAAAATAATTTATTAAAAATAATCACCTCTCTTTAAATATTAAAATGTTCAGTTCTGAGATTCTGTGAAACACAACATGGAAGTAGGTTTTTAAGTTTTTCTCCTTGCGCCTCAGTGAGCAGCCTGGGCTGCAGAGCATGGCCGCCACAGGCACCCAGGACTTGCCGGCTTGCTCCGCACTTCTTGGGAGGAAGGTTAGCTGCTTCAGGAGTACTTATACTCTTAGAAGTTGCTGAAAACCCCACAGAGCTTCTGTTTACATAGAGTGTATCTGTCACTATACCCCATTTTAGAAATTAGAACAGAAAATTTTAAACCCAAGAACTGACAAGCACACGCTGTCCCAACACGTGGTCAAAGCAGTGCAGCCATGCTGGCTTGTGTTGGTTCTAGAAAAAAATTCACCTTACACTCAAGAATCAGGGTGATCCCACAGATCTCATCTCAGCAATGCTATGAAGAGTTGGGACCCAAAGCCCCTAAAACAGTGCTGAAGTCCCCAGATGTCCCAGAACACACAGAGTCATGGGACCAAGAATCCAGTGTCTCGTGGATCATCAGCCGAGGAGACCACGTCCTGGGTCAGGAGAAGCAAAAGTAGGGATACCAGGCACACAGTCCTATTGACAGCAAAGCTTTAAAGGTGTTGAATTGACTAAATTTTGGCAAAATTTGCATTGAGAATACTACATTTCCTCTCCTAGAGACGTTAGAAGGATAACACTGATTAACAGAGGATGATTGTAATGGATTAATTATGATACTGATGATGTGGGCTGCTCACACTAACCCTGCACTCAGTGTAGAATAAGCCTTTTATGTACACACTTCATTAGTTCTGCACACCCCTGCAAGGTGGCATTAAGCACTCATACAACCATGAAATCAGTGACTATAAAACAGTCACAAGGCTTCCTTTCCAGCATGAGGTAGCAAAACCAGCAATGATTTTCAATGACAAAGGCCAAAATCATATATATTTGGAAAAGAAAGCAAATGAAACTCTGAAGAACAATAAACCAAAAGGGCAGAAGGAATGGACATTTTATTGAAGAAAGCAATGATTGATTCAATTAAAACAGCTAATGTCCCTGGTATAATTGAACCATCAATCCAAATTTTTGGAATAGTGGGTTGTGAAATTACTATCTCATTTAATATTGGAATTCCTAGTTGGACCAATTTGATATGCATCACTGGTGCGATGTTAGCTATTTAGGTAAATAGCTTCATATTTTTTAAGTTAACAGAAAACATAACACAGGACTCCAGATTTAGGGAGAGAATGCAAACAACTACTATCATACTCCATCCCGTAATGACACGTGTCCCTGCGTCACCAAAGCAGTGAGAGATTGCACACAGAAAGCACAGTTCTCCAGTTGTGACAAATACGAGACCGTGAGCCATGAATTACGAGAAAAAGCAACTGTTTAAATGCCATGGGCAAGTTTTTTTTATCATCCTGAAAACATCACTGATGCTCTAGGTAAGAAAAAGAATTGTTTTACTAACAAATCTAACTGACACAGGGGTTTTTCCAAGTGAAAATGTAATTCCAAAAAGTGCAGTAAAATGAGTTAAGATGATCTGTGCAGTGACGGAGCCGATCTTAGACTGAGCAGCATCACGATTCCCGGTTTTACACTTGCTCTCTGCTCGTCACCTCTGACACAAGAGTGCATCATATGATTTTTTTTTTAAAAAAAAAAAATAAATAAAATCTAACTACAATATGTGGTATGAAAAGCGGTAATGAAGTTGTCTAACATAATAATGCAGCCAGTGTAATGTAGCACTTATTCGGGCACTAGAATTTTTAAATCATGATTTATTTTATAGCCTATTTCTATCCTAAAGGAGACACTTAAAGTTTTCTACTTTATTCAACATATCTTGGGGGGTTGTGATATACACTGGTATGGCAGCTTTCAGAGATTTAAAATCGCCTCTGTAGTTGTGGACAGGAAAGGCAAGACTCCCTCACAGCTGCGACGGAGAAGGAATCCCCGGAGTCAGCCTCCGGGCAGCTTCCGAACAGCATTTGCTTGCACTTAGCACAGGACACCATCAGCAAGTGTAACTCTGACAAGGAGTTTTCCCCGGGGCCTGGAAGGTGTTTTAACATTTTGAAGCCACTTGTTTCCCAGTTAGGTAAGGCTTGGAAAAATAGTTTATTGTCAGTGACTTCCTTTGTATGTGCCTTTTGTCCTGAGAGGTCACTAATTAGCATAGAATATAAAATACCCCATAATATAAGGACTTAGGTACTCCATCTTTCCATCTACCTATTTGTTTATCATATTTATACTTAGGTTACACTTTCTATGATGTTCAATTCCGGGCACCAAAAAAGAAAGGTTACAAATAATTTCTTATAAAAAGTGGGCACTGGGTCTAAGGGTTAAAAACCACTACTGCTAACAATAAAAACCAGATAATATTTTTAATCTCAATTGCATCAGACCTTCCCGAATTCCTCCCTTAAGTTCACTGTTACAACAGTAATGGAATCTCTGTTCTTCTAAGACTCGGGCCTGATCGCCACCCATCCAGACATCTGTCCGTGGGTCCCTACTTGTCCCCGAGGCCCCCGAACACACCTTACAGGGTGAACCTTCTTCAGTGTTCCTACTGTAGCAGAAACCTGGAAGTCCCAGGCACTGTCCAGGAGTCACAGCTACCAGTAAAAATCAAACTCATGTGACTGAAACGGGACAACCCAGGTGGTGTGATAGGGCTGAAAGCTCACCAAAAACAGGTTTGGGGGCCTTACCCAAGCCCTCCGGCTCCTCACATGAAGAAGGACAGGGAGGCCCAATTAGCCACGAGGCTGGGGGCCTTCATTACTCCATGAATAAAGGATTTGTGCTAGTGCCACCTTTAGACAGGGAACCCCAGAACCCAGACTTGGAAGCACCCTGTCACCTCCCCTCTGAACAAATATTCTCTCAAGACACATAGTGAGAGATGGGAGCCCCGGTGAGCTCTGGAATAAGATGCAATCTGAAAGACTGCTGGTAACAAATTGTGTGGAGTTCGGGCAGCCCCCAGGGCCAGCAGCCCTTCTGGTACCACTGATGCCCACAATTCCATCCACAACAGTTTCTTCAGGACACTTATGCACACATAATCATCACACAAAAATGATTGCTTAGACATATTTTAAGAGAAATAACATTATGAGAATGCCAAATTCATGACAAGTCAGAGTCAAGACCCCAGAGTATTTACTGAATGAGATCTCACGTGTGTTCCCCAGTGAGCTTTAAACCCTAAGGACACAGTCATGGAACAGTAGGCATTTTCTTTCTTTCCTCCAAGTTCGCTTTACTGGAGAACTCCATAGACACAGGAAGACTCTGGATCCCACCTCTACTACTTAAACAAAGGGCTCACCATGTGGAGTGGAATCAGTGCTGGTGCGACCGGCTCCAATGTGAGCACTCCCGTGTCCAGCTCCCCGAGGAGCAGAGCTCCAATCACAGAGCAGAGCTCCCCCCACGGGCACTGCAGTGCCTGTAAGAATCAGGTGTCCGATGAGTGAGCCTGGGGCGGGCAAGACAGGAAGCAAACACGGCTCCCTCACTCTCTGCAGGTGATCTCTGTGTCATCTTGAATAAATACAGTCAGCATTAAAGATGTTTGACAAGAGGGTAAAAGGTAAGGCCTCCCCAAATCTCCACGCATTCCTTTAGTGGGAGTCCTGGTAGAACACATGGCGACAAGAGACGCTGGCTTTACATGCGCACGTTGGCCTCAGGGCTGCAGGGGAGGCCACGGTGCTGTCTCTGCCCCACCTCCTGCCCTCGTCCCCTAGACCTCACAGGGGCCGCTGACTCGTTTCTCTGACTTTCTCTCCTTGGTGGTGCTGCTCTTCCAGCTTTTAAGGGCTCATAAAAACCTCACCAGCAAAATCTTTAACAATGAACCCAAGTCAAATGAAATCAACCAAAGAGACACACTGCCTTCATCATTACTTTATATTTTAAGAAGAAATTCTTGAAGACGACTCCCTGACCTGAAGGGGAGGATGGAGGAGAAAAGAAAACAAGACAAGCATTTTTTTGGCCCATAAAAAATGACAGGTAACCAGATGGTGGCTAGTCTTCTTTGCACCTCTCTGCCCGTCCCAATTTCACATGCTCCTCCCATCTGAACGCATCAGAACTCGACTGAAGGAGATGGATGTGCAAATTCATCGGAAACCAAAGAAATCACTACAGAAACAGTCTCTCAAACCCAGCGAGAACACTGTAAGCTGACCAGTGCCAGGATCTGAATACTAAAACATGCAGATCCAAATTCCGACCCCCTCCCTGGTGGGTGTACTGACAGTGGGGGTGTCGCTGTGCACTTTGTCTGCATCCAACATATAAAAATGAAAGGGACTCCAGTTTTCAACATTACAGTCCCTCTGAAACAACTGGTGGTCAATTAGCGTTTGTCGGCAGCAAAAGTCGATTTTCTCCCCTGCACGTGGACGTGAACACACAGAAGTGACTGATGATCCCCGCTGCGAGTGTAGCTAAGTGTTTCTAAGCAAACTGTCTCCATCACCCTCCTGATGATCAGGGGAGTGTGTTAGCCGCAGGGCTCTGCACACTAACGGCCAGGCAAGGAGGGCGCTTCCGTACTTTGGGGAGAAAAAGGCGGGAGCAGCACTCGCTGGAAATAAATTCTAATTAAAACTCCAGGTGCGGTTCCTGCAGCGGAACCCACGCCAATAGATGAGGCTCCCTCCGAGCTGTCCAGTCATGTGAGCCAGGCTCATTAACATACCTGTGTGTTTGGTATAACAAGTGAATCATGTCTGTTTTCTGGAAATTACATGAGGGTGGAAAACCTTCCACACGTGTTCATTTATTTGCTGTGGAATTTGCTTAATCCTCTTAAGAGCATTTAGAATGACAACCTTCTTAAATTAGCATCTTTGCCCGAGAGACCTTTCCAGGCACATGCGCCGAAACCTAGGACAACCCAGAAGCAAAATCAAAACCGTTTCAGCTGCACAGCACCTCAGAATCTGTCCAGTTTGAGAACCAAGGATTTTTTCTCCACACACTTTTCCTCCTCTGCCCAAATTAATCAGCCTCTGCTGCTCTTGTATAATGAGTATCGTATGACTCATCTTCTCTGCCTGTAAAATGGAAATACTAAATACTTCTACCCAATAAAATGTCAAAGAACTAACCCCTAAAATTATATATATTAAAAAAGAAAACCAGGGCTTTATGCTGTCCAGGGATATGAATCAATTATTTAATGTATCAATTGTTACTAGAATAAACTTTTCAAAATGTAACAGCTCCTCAGAAAACTTCAACTACTATTCAATAAAAAATCACAGAAAATTTCTGAAAAGGATTTAAAGGAAAATCATTTTTAACTGAATCATATTCTAGGCACACTGAATAAATTCTCTTTAGAGAACTCCTGCTTTTTTTTAGTAAATGACCCATAAAAATACACCGAGCATTAATCAGTAAATCTTCATTCTTTATTTTTAAAATTCTTAAGGCATGCTATTTTTTTTAAACCAAATGAGGAGGTATTCGCAAGCCAATGGACAACGGAATTACCTAAGAAGACATTATAAAGCAGCAATTTGCCAAGCATTCTGCCTGAGAGTCACTGTACCATCTCATTTTGACCTGACCACTTGTAGGTGAGCTCCATCAGCCCATTTAACACATGAAGAAACTGAGGCTATGGGTGGTCATGTTTTCAGTACCTGGTGGAGCCAGGATCCAAACCCGGATCTTTGTCTATAGAGCCTGTGCCTTTACCAGATCACACTACATTTCTCACTCTTCAAATGCTCTCAGTCCCCGAGGTAACACACCTTCCTTGCATTTCTAGGAGTTTTAGGAAGTACTGAATTACAAGGACTGAGCAGACATTTGTGTGGGCTAATTTTTAATTTTCTGGTTTTCCTGACTCAGTTCAGGCTGAATTCATATTACTTACGAGGAGAAGACCTGAGGCAGAAGAGACAGGGGAAGATAAGCCAGACATAAACAATTTCAAGAGATCCACTTCATCAAGGAAGCAAAGTATTAAATAAACCACTTAAGCAACATGCTTGTCAATAAACCTTGGTGTCCTTGTCTCAGCCTGAAGGAGGGTAAGCTCTACAGCCGGTCTTCCTTCCTGCCACTTACCCTGGATGATCTTGGTTCCCTCACCTGTGACACGTGTGTTCTCCTGGGACTCTTTGTGGAGATTAAATGATAAAACTATATGAAAAGGGGCTACTTCATTGCCAGACAGTAGGCACTAAACAAATAATACAATTATTTTGTTTCATGAAAATGGGAGGCAAGTCTCCCAATTAAACATTCCTGATAGAATCCCAACAAGCACTTTAATTTATCTGCCAGAAAGTGTAAAATTGCATTTCTTTTTTGAAGGCTGTATCCATTCTCCCTACTTTTTACCAATCCTGGCTGTTATCCTGAAGATCTATTCCCAGAACTTGGCATCCATCTCCCATATGTAAATCCTTTAAGTTTGAAATTATGATGAAGCTTGTGCACATAAAGATTCACACCATAATTCACAGAATAAACAAAGACCACAGGAACAGGGCCGTCTCCAGACCCCATGTGCTCAGGACAGGCTCCAAACTTCACAAAATCAGATGCATGCTGTTTGAACAGAAAGAAATTTGAATGTGTTCAAGGAGGCTGACAGAACACTGGCCGGCTCACGAGACGACTCCTTCGCCCCCTCATCTGACCTAAGTCATCTAACACAGTTATCCGTTGATCTCTAACTAAAACTAGAACACGGGTAGGGTTGGAAAGTAACATTTTTTCCTACAATATATACATATTGTCAACTAAAAATTGGCACTTGTCATCTGCCTCTGATTTGATTGTCATGAGCCACTGCAGCTGCTGACCTTCAACACCCTCTGAAAATAGTTAAGGGTGGAGATCAGGAATGGGGTGCTCTGTGCTCTTGGAAAATGGGCAGAAAAGCCTTCAGATAGTTAGACATTTTCAGGAAATCTTATGAGCCCAAATTCTTGCATCTCCTCCTATCTAGAAAAGCACTAAAATCATTAACAGAGACACCTGCTCCTCGATAAGCTGCAGCCTCTGCCTAAACGTGTACTGGACCACACAGCCCCCTTCACTGAAATCTCATATAATGTTGAGCTCCCCCTCCTCTTCAGAGCAGTTCATCCGAGCTCTCGGCGATGCTGTCACCTGGGCTCTGGTCCTCGTTTTGCCCCAGATAAACCTTAACCCACATCTCTCACATTGTGTGGTTTATCGACAGTACCACAAAAATTAAGCTTACATACTTGAACTCATAGTAAACATTCAGTATCAAATATTTCTTGAATTAAATTCCTTTTTAAAAGTAAATAATCATTCAATTTCTTAAACATAACATCTTTAAATATAAATTAACAGATATTTGTGAATCTTAGGAAAATATATTCTAGAAAAAATTTTAGCTAATTAAAAAAAACTATTGTGTGGAGCTTTAGAATTTCAAAAGTGGAGGAGAATAGTATTGTAACTCAAGTTCTTGTTTTAAATGCAGAGATCCTGAGGCCTCAAAAGTCATATCAATTTGCCTGATTTTATACACTTTCCTTTAACAGGAAACCTAGAACTAAGTTCCTGGTCTTTGAGAAGCCAAGACTTGCTCTGCTGGTGCAGGGCTGAATCTGATGAAAATGGGTGGTGAGAAAGAACCAGAATGCGGTGGCCTGGGCGAGGCAGCGGAGGAAAGGAGGGTCTCACCTGGTCGTGGGTGAGAAATAGGCTCCCGCAGTGCCGGTGTGATGGGCATCCCACAAGTGCCTAAAAACTACTATTTAGCACACCTGCCACCGAAACGCACACGAGCTAGAAGGCTGACCAGGAGGCTTCCTCAGTGACACAACAAGCTATTTTCACGTTAACTCTAAAACTACAGGAAGAGAAAGAATAGAAAGCTGATATTAATTATTAAAAATTTACACCAAGAACCAAGGAATTTCCAGGAGAAATAAAAAGACTTGTTGGACATTTCATTATGTGACCTTACTGCCAATTCAGTTGTCTTAAATGTTGTGCTATAAAATATATTGTCCTTTGTTGTTCCAAATCACATTTGAAAGAAATAATGTTTCTTAAGGGTGTTTCTGGAATTTTCTTCTATTTTCTAACACCAAATCTCAGACCTTTAAAAAAATGGGGGTTTGGCATTTCGTCCACTGTTCTCTAGGCAATTTGTAGTTCCTTCAATGAACAAGGGGGGAATCACACAGAAAAGCATTTGAGCATCAGGCTGCTTACATTTCCTCCGGAAGTCTTGGAAAATAACATGGAAATGAACAGCAGGACAGAAACCTGGCGGGAGGGTCACTGGCTAGAAGGTGAGAACAAATGTGTTCTCCAAAGTGCTCTGGTAGCCACTAGTTTAAATGAACCGAGCAATTGTTCCAGCATACACGCACCTCTACGTGAAAATCTCAACGGTTACCAGCCGCTCAGTGCAGCCCGAAGCAACGGACGGACTGCGGAGGCCCCCGGCGGCTCATCGTGGTGCCTTACACCACGTGTAGGATGAGTGCTGCCTCCCCGCCCCCTCCCTCCCCTCCCCTCGAGGGAGATGGCCGGTCCTGAGCTGAGCTTACCTCATAGCAAGCTGTCTCTCAGCCCTCTGTCTAAAGCAAGATAAAAGCAGGAAAGCTACCAGGGACTTCACAGAACCATCCCAAAAGGGAACTGAAGCACCTTTCTTCCCTCCTGTCTGCTGCCTGGAATGTGGCCTGATGGTTGACCCTCAGGCAGACACTTTGGGCCATCAGGTTGACGGGCTGAAAGCAACAGGCATCTGGTTCTCTGACCCTGGGGCCTTCATGCCAACCAGCCCTGCGGTGCTGATTGCTTGACTTCTTTATGTAAGAGGGAAATTCAAGTTTAGCATGTGTAAGCCACTGCTGTTATCTGGGGAACTAGGTATTGTATATTGCCACGGTAAGTCCTAATAATAAAGTTAAAATTCACCAAAAACTATTTACCAGATAGTTAATAAATGATAAAGAGATCTTGATTTTTGTTTTAATGCTATGAAATGTAACTCAAGTTTCAGCATATGCCAGTAAAACAAGACACTGTGGAGAATAAGCAAAACAGAGACCCAAAACATCCTCTTCTCCAAGGCATAGGAGGACAGCCGTGACTCTACGTGCCAAGGCTGGAGTCACATGGGCTCCCTGTTTTCCTTGTCTTGGGTTGTGTTTTGTTTCCAGCCTTGAGAAAAATGGATAAGACTGCTGGTCAAATCATTTCAGGACCGGCTTCCATCGTGTAGAACCCCTGTCTCTTCCTTTCCTCTGCCTCCTGGAATGTTCTGACACAATTAATCAGTCCAGCCTTCTAAATTGAGTAAATGGAGCTCAATCAATCTGGTTTTAGACAGAGTTAAGAAATAGACATTTAAAAGCATAACTAGGAAATCTTTTCTCCCAGAGGTCATTGCACAGAAGAAATAGGACAATATCTGTGAATCACTCTGTTAACACTAAGTACAATACAAACAATAGTAGTACTGATTCTATGTCACATTCATCAAAAAAGGAAAACAGAACAGTTTTCTACCAGAAGGAGAAGGTGCTTTGCAATTTTCTGTCTCTTTAATTCTTCAAAAGTTTCTATAAAATTGATGTCTTTAAAACAATCAATGCACATTAGGGACTAATTTTAATTCCTTCATCTTCCCCTGTTTAACAGATATCAAGAATGATACCATTTCTAGATATTTTATTTAGGAAAGCCTTCGGTATACATGAGGCACAGAGCATGACAAATTGTCAGTATCACTCAGGATAGGAAACCCATGTTTGATACCCGTAGTTGAAGACATGAAGAAGATGCCTGGCATGTCCCACTGACCTTTCAAGCTATTCTTTTTCAAACATTTGTTTCTTCTTGGTCCAGAACAGACCCGCATTTGTTGATGTGAGACTCTTTAAGTGAAAAGGTCAACCCATCATTACCACTTTAGAGACTGAAATCTTACCCTCCCCATCCATGTGGACATAGCATCCTTACTGATTCCTAACATGAAAAATGACCACTGATGACATCTCTGGAAGCTTCAATGCAGAGGTTCTCTGCTGCAGTGAGGAGGAAAGAGCCGTGTGCTTCAAGATGTACTTACTGTCTGTAGCTCACTTAGCAAGACACAGCAACTTGTCTAACCTAAAGCTTAAAAGTGGAAAATAGAGACAACATTCATGGCAAAGGGCTTTCAGAGGCTAATTCCTTGACCCCACTTCATCCCTTCTCATGAGCCTTGGGCAATACCTTGAGAAAGGCAGCAACATGGTACCCAACTCATCAAAAAGCTGCACCTCCTACTAATCGACAGTAAAGCAAGTGTCATCTGGCTCAACAGATCTCCCTGTGTCTCTACAGTGTACATCTACTTTTTCTTTATTTTCTCCTTTGGGGGACACTCCTTTTTTGAAAATCCCCCTCCCTGCAGTAGAAGATCTTAGTTTCCCAATCAGAATGCAGGCTTGAAGGGGGGACAACAGAGCTGACAAAACATAGATCAGTATTTATTCCTTGATATATTTTTGGCACATGGACTAAAGATCATTGGGTCAGTTGGACATCAAGATCATATCTAATTTACACAATTGTCAACTGTCATTTTACTACAAGCTCCTGAAACAGTCACGTGGTCACTAGGTTTTTTCCTTCCCTTGACCCATGGATTCGATGATTTCTCCCCAGACACAATAGCTTTTTGAAAACAAGTCTGTTTCACCTTTTGCTTTTAAGCTAAACTTGCGTGCTTGACCCTGACTTCACTCTAACATTCACAGAAAGCTATCCAAGGACAACCACATTTGACATCATCTCTAGATGTCTTGAGTACACTGCTGAGCTATTTCTTCCAGATCATTAAAATATATATGCACATTATGCTGTGGTCCTCTCCAATTTGTGGTGTTTTCAGTAATCATTACCTCCTTGGATACTTTATTACACATTTACTAATTCTTTATCCAATTCAGTTACATTAGTATATAAGATTTCAGAAGAACTTGTTTCTCCAAATGATGATATTTAACATCTATGGTCTATTTTAAATCAAGTAATTCAATAAGGCTTTCAAGAACAGCAGTGAAGTTTGTGTGTGGTGATTGCTGCTTCAGCGTCTCCAGTCCTGCCCCATGATCTTGCAGGTAAACACCTGCATCCTTGTCAATGTCATCACATCAGTCTATTAGGAGCTGAAATTAAACTACCTGGATGCTAATTTTTCTTTTTAAAAACAATAAACTCAATTTCCCCTACTAAGTCTTTATTGTTTTTTTACTGAGGCTCAACACTTTTTCTAATATATATATTTGGTGGGGAGGGGGGCAGAGCCCTGAAAGCCTGCAGACAGCACCCACCCTATAAGAGTAACCAGAGGAGGCCGTGGATGTTGTGTGACTTCAGCCACTGAGCACGAGCACCTTTTGTCCCTCCAACTGTTCTGCCTCCATTGCTGACAGTACTGAAGGTCACTGCCTCTTGTAAAGTTCTACAACATTACAGTTCATATATTTTTAAAAGGTATAAAATTGTGAAAGTCGTCTGCTGTTTGTGTAAAATGGGGGTACTTGCCTTTGCTCATTTCAGGCTAAACTAACTCCAGAAGGACACACACACACACATACACACAAACACACACACACACACACACGCAGTTCTGAATGCCCCGAAGGAAAAGTTTGAAAGGCTTCGGGAGAGTGGTGGCACTCAAACATTTGGAATTTTGAGCTCTGTGAAAGCATCACTTATTCAGAAATTAAGCAACATAATTCTAGAGGAAGAGAATCAGAATCACCCACAAGATAATTACCAGAATTTTTTTAAAGAAACTATCGTCCCTAAAATCCAATGATTATTCAAATATTCATGGAAAGAAAATAGTTCAGTAATATCAAGCAATAATTTCTACAGTATTGCTGATTAGCCTTCAGCCCCAACCAAAGGACATAGAAATGAGACACCTGGAGATAAAGAGATGGAAGAGAGGTATTAAAACAACAAGAATATAAAAGAAGTAGTGGCCTTATGGAAACCTGCACATTTTCCTTGAAATATTTACTTGGTTAAAGGAACTCACACGTGAGTATCTGGAAATGCAGCAAGAGGAAATCTAGCAGGGTAAAGGAGCAGAAGCAGGCCTCAGTTTTCTCCGAGGCTGCTCCTAAATGAAAAAAATTTCCTTGGCTTCCAGAATAGACAACCTGCATGGTTCCCTTAGCAGAAGAGTGAGGAGGAGAGAAACCCGAATGTTTGTGCCAACCATCCTTCGCCAACCCTGTTGGAACACAGAATTTTGGTGTTAAGAGCACTGACCAACCTATAAATATAAGAGAAGGAACAAGCTCTAACAAGTTTTTTGAGCAAAAAGTGCTTTTAGCTTTAAACCTACTCTAGGAAACATGCTGAGAAATCATGGTAAGTGCTTGAGTTGTAGCCTTGCTGTTTAGGTTAGATAAAGGAATGCTTCCCCACATGTACCATTTTGGGAACGGAATCTGTGTGGAAGCCTCCTTCATCTAGGTTTTTGGAAACCCAGTGTTTCTGGCCACAGGAAATTAAGCTGGTTACATATCTGAAGGGAGGCAAAAACTCCAGGGCGCTTTTCCATTGCAAACCGCTTTTACCTGAGACCGGCTTTAAGAATCATGCTGAGAAATCAGAGTGTTTCTACATGTCACTCTACCTCTTATGCTGGATGAAAGAACGCCTCTCCACATGCTCACTTCTGACATCTCAATCTGTGTGGAAGCCGTTGTAAAACTAGATTTTTGGGAACACAGAGCTTCTGTCTTAGAGCATCTACACTACTTACATATGTAAGGGGAGGCACAAACTCCAACAGGGTTATCTACAGCAAACGACTTTTACTTTGAAACCAGCGTTAAGAAACATTCTAAGAAATCAGAGAATGCGTGTCTAGAAGTCCCTCTGTCTTTTATGCTGGATGAAAGAATGTCTCTCTACATGCTCAATTTTCAGATCTGTATGCATGTGGAGGCCGTCCTTCCAATAGCTTGTTGGGAAACCAGAGTTTCTGGCCTAGGAAAACTACGCTGCTTTCATATATATGGGGATGTACTAGCACCAACTCGGTTTTCCACTGCAAATCACTTTCATTTGAAACCGGCTTTGAGAAACATGCTGAGAAATCAGAGTAAGTGTTTCTGTATGTCACTTAACTTTCAATGCTGGATGAAAGAATGCCTCTCCACATACTCACTTCTGACATCTGAAACTGTGTTGGAGACGTCCTTCACCTACCTTCTTGGAAACCCAGAGTTTCTGGTCTTGGGGAACTACACTACTAGCATATCTAAGGGGAGGCAATGGCTCCAATTCGTTTTTCCACAACAAAACACTTTTACTTTGAAAGCGGCGTTAGGAAATAGGCTGATAAATCAGAGAATGTGTTTCTAAATGTCACTCTGCCTTTTATGCTGGATGAAATAATGACTCTCCACATGCTCTGCTTTCAGGTCTGTATGTGTGTGGAAGCACACCATCACCTAGCTTGTAGGAATCCTAGAGTTTCTGAACTAGGGAAACTCCGCTGCTTTCATATATATGGGGATGATTAGTACCAACTCGGTTTTCCACAGCAAACCGCTTTTCCTTGAAACCGGCTTTCAGAAACATGCTGAGAAATCAGAGTGTTTCTAAATGTCACTAAACCTTTAATGCTGGAAGATAGAATGCCTCAGCACATGGTCAATTCTGACATAAGTATGTGTGTTGGAGCCGTCCTTCACCTAACTTCTTCGAAAGCCAGAGTCTCTGGTCGGGGGACCAACGCAACTTAAATATCCAAGGTGGAGCACTCGCTGCAATTGTATTTTCCACTGAAAACTACTATTACCTTGAAACCGGCGCTTGGAAACATGAGAGAAATCAAAGAATGCGTTTCTACATTTCACTCTGCCTTTTAAGATGGATAAAAGAATGCCTCCACACATGTCAAATTCTGAGGGTTGAATGTGTGTCAAAACTGTCAATCACCTAGCTTGAAGGGAAGACAAAGTTTTCTTTGAGTGGGTAACTGGAATACATACATATATAAGGGGAGATACGAGCTCCAACATGGTTTTACAGTGAAAATTACATGAACTTCATACCGGCACTAAAAAACCATACAGGAAATCAAAGTAAGTCTTTCAAATGCTATCCATTTCTTCTATGCTAGAAGAATGAACGCCTCTCCACAGCTAATTTCTGAGAGTTGAATGTGTCTGAAAGCAATCAATTAAATATTTTGTTGAGAAAACACAGTTTCTTTTGAGTGGGGAACCACACCACAGATATATCTAAGGGGAAGACTATCTACAATTTGGTTTTACACTGAAACTGCATGAAATTCAAACCAGCAATAGGAAACAGACTGAGAAACCAGAGCATGTGTTTCAACTACAAACCATTCCCTTTATTCTAGATGAATGAAAGATTCTCCACAAGCAAAATTCTGAGAGTTAAGTGTGTGTGAAAGCCACCAATCACATAGCTTGTAGGGAAAACACAGATCCTTTTCAGTTGGAAAATTCACTACTTACATATATATGGACAGGTACAAGCCCCAAGTTGGTTTTAGAGTAAAAACTGCATGAAATTCAAACTGGCACTAGGAAAACATACTGAAAAACAAGAATAATTCTTACTATAGAAATCACTCCCCTTAGGCTAGATGAACGAACATCTCTACATGCTCAATTCTGACAGTTAAGAGAGCGGGAAGCCATAAATCCCCTAGCTTGTAAGGAACATGTTTTTTTCAGTGGGTATCTACACTATGTATGTATATATGTGGAGGAACAACTTCCAACACTGTTTTACAGAGAAAATTCAATGAAACTCAAACCGGCACTAGGACACAAAACGAGAAAATAGAGTAAGTGTATCCACAGCAACCCATTCCTTTTAAGCTAGATGAATGAATGTCTCACCACAAGCTCAATTCTGAGAGTTAAGGGTGTGTGAAAGCTGACATCACCTAGCTAGTTGGGAACACACACTTTCTTTTGAGTGGGAAAATACACAACAGACATAAACATGTGGAGACACTAGTTCCAACACGGTTTAACAGTGAGAACTGCAAGAACTTAAAACCGGCAATAAGAAACATACTTAGAAACGAGAGTAAGAGTTTCAACTTCAAACAATACCATTTATGTTAGATGAAGGAACGTCCCCCCACATAAACAATTCAGGGTAAAATCGAGTTGCAGCTATTACATCCCCATAAACGTATATAGTTTAGTTTTAAACTGAAAAGAAAGTTTGTTTCCAAACAAGGTCGGTTATTGAAGGCATTCACACACACTTAACACTCAGAATGGAGCATGTGGATGCAAGATCATTCTCCTAGATTAAAGGGAATCGTTTGAAGAGGACACAATTACTCCCGGTTTTCAGAACACTTCCTAGTGCCTGTTTGAAGATACTGCAGTTTTCACAGTAAAACAGACTTGGAGCAGGAACTTCCCCATATAAATGTATGAAGTTGAGTTTCCAACTGCAAAAAAAAAATTGTGCTTCAAACAAGCTAGGTGAAGGACGGCTTTCACACACAATTATCTCTCAGAACTGAGCAAGTGGAGAGACGTTCGTTCAACCAGCACAAAGGTAACGGGTTGTAGGAGAAACACTTAGACTGGGTTCTCAGTCGGTTTCCTAGTGCCGGGTTGAAGTTCCAGCAAATTTCTCTGTAAAAGAGTGTTGGAGCTAGTACCTCCCCAAATATATGTATGAAGCCGCGTTTCCAACTGGAAAGAAACTTTCTTTTCCAAACAAGGTAGGTGAAGGTCGGCATATACAGACAATTATATCTCAGAATTCAGCATGTGGAGAGACGTTCGTTCATCAAGAACAAAGGGAACGTGTTGTAGGAGAAATATTTACTCTGGTTTCTCAGTCTGTTTCCTAGTGCCGATTTGAAGTTCCAGCAGTTTCCACTATAGAGTCGATTTGGAGCTAGTACCACCCATATATATTTATATAGATGAGTTTCCAACTGAAAAGAAACTTTGTATCCCCAACAAGCTAGGTTAAGTTCGTCTTTCACACACACTAATCTCTCAGAATAGAGCAGGTAGAGACACGTTCGTTTATCTACAATAAAAGGGAACCGGTGGCAGGAGAAACACGTTCTCTGGTTTCTTAGTCTGTTTCCAGGTGGCGATTTGAAGTTCCTGCAGTTTTCACTATAAAATAGCTTTGGAGCTTGTACCTCCCCATATATATGTATGTAGAAGAGTTTCCAACTGAAAAGGAACCTTACGTTCTCAAGAAGCGATGAGAAAGAATGCTTTGACACACACTTTAATCTTATAACTAAGCAAGGGGAGAGACTTTCGTTCAGGTAGCACAAAGGAAACAGTTGGCAGTAGAAAACCTTACTCAGGTTTCTCAATCTGTTTCCTACTGCCGTTTGAATTTTCCTGCAGCATTCACTGAAAAACCGAGTTGGAACTTGTACCTCCAAAAATATATGCAGATAGAGGACATTGTAACTAAAAAGAAACTTGTTCTTCCATTGAAGCTGGGTGAAGGACGGATTAAACACACATTTATCTCTCAGATCTGAGCATGTGGAGAGACGATCGTTCATCTAGCACAAAGGGAACGGGTTGCAGGAGAAACACTTACTGTGGTTTCTCAGTCTGTTTCCTAGTGCCGGTGTGAAGTGCCTGCCGTTTTCACTGTAAAACCGAGTTGGAGCTTGTACCTCCCCATATATATGTATGGAGTGGAGTTGGCAACTGAAAAGAAACTTTGTGTTCCCTTCAAGCTAGGTGAAGGACGGCTTTCACACACACTTATCTCTCAGAACTGAGCATGTGGAGAGACGTTCGTTCATCCAGCACAAAGGGAACGGGTTGCAGGAGAAACCCTTACTCTGGTTTCTCAGTCTGTTTCCTAGTGCTGGTTTGAAGTGCCTGCCGTTTTCAATGTAAAACCGAGTTGGAGCTTGTTCCTCCCCATATATATGTATGGAGTGGAGTTTGCCTCTGAAAAGAAACTTTGTGTTCCCTTCAAGCTATGTGAAGGACGGCTTTCACACACACATATCTCTCAGACCTGAGCATGTGGAGAGACGTTCGTTCATCCAGCACAAAGGGAACGGGTTGCAGCAAAAACCCTTACTATGGTTTCTCAGTCTGTTTCCTAGTGCCGGTTTGAAGTGCCTGCCGTTTTCACTGTAAAACCGAGTTGGAGCTTGTACCTCCCCATATATATGTATGGAGTGGAGTTTGCAACTGAAAAGAAACATTGTGTTCCCTTCAAGCTAGGTGAAGGACGGCTTTCACACACACTTATCTCTCAGAACTGAGCATTTGGAGAGACGTTCGTTGATCCAGCAAAAAGGGAACTGGTTGCAGGAGAAACCCTTACTCTGGTTTCTCAGTCTGTTTCCTAGTGCCGGTTTGAAGTGCCTGCCGTTTTCATTGTAAAACCGAGTTGGAGTTTGTACCTCCCCATATATATGTATGGAGTGGAGTTGGAAACTGAAAAGAAACTTTGTGTTCCCTTCAAGCTAGGTGAAGGACGGTTTTCACGCACACTTATCTCTCAGAACTGAGCATGTGGAGAGACGTTCGTTCATCCAGCACAAAGGGAACGGGTTGCAGGAGAAACCCTTACTCTGGTTTCTCAGTCTGTTTCCTAGTGCCGGTTTGAAGTGCCTGCCGTTTTCACTGTAAAACCGACTTGCAGTTTGTTCCTCCCCATATATATGTATGGAGTGGAGTTTGCCTCTGAAAAGAAACTTTGTGTTCCCTTCAAGCTAGGTGAAGGATGGCTTTCACACACACTTGTCTCTCAGAACTGAGCATGTGGAGAGAACTTCGTTCATCCAGCACAAAGGGAACGGGTTGCAGGAGAAACCCTTACTCTGGGTTCTCAGTCTGTTTCCTAGTGCCGGTTTGAAGTGCCTGCCGTTTTCACTGTAAAACCGAGTTGGAGCTTGTACCTCCCCATATATATTTATGGAGTGGAGTTTGCCAATGAAAAGAAACTTTGTGTTCCCTTCAAGCTAGGTGAAGGACGGCTTTCACACACACTTATCTCTCAGAACTGAGCATGTGGAGAGACGTTCGTTCATCCAGCACAAAGGGAACGGGTTGCAGGAGAAACCCTTACTCTGGTTTCTCATTCTCTTTCCTAGTGCCGGTTTGATATGCCTGCCGTTATCACTGTAAAACCGAGTTGGAGCTTGTACCTCCCCATATATATGTATGGAGTGGAGTTTGCAACTGAAAAGAAACTTTGTGTTCCCTTCAATCTAGGTGAAGGACGGCTTTCACACACACTTATCTCTCAGAACTGAGCATGTGGAGAGACGTTCGTTGATCCAGCATAAAGGGAACGGGTTGCAGGAGAAACCCTTACTCTGGTTTCTCAGTCTGTTTCCTAGTGCCGGTTTGAAGTGCCTGCCGTTTTCACTGTAAAACCGAGTTGGAGCTTGTACCTCCCCATATATATGTATGGAGTGGAGTTGGAAACTGAAAAGAAACTATGTGTTCCCTTCAAGCTAGGTGAAGGACGTCTTTCACGCACACTTATCTCTCAGAACTGAGCATGTGGAGAGACGTTCGTTCATCCAGCACAAGGGGAACGGGTTGCAGGAGAAACCCTTACTCTGGTTTCTCAGTCTGTTTCCTAGTGCCGGTTTGAAGTGCCTGCCGTTTTCACTGTAAAACCGAGTTGGAGCTTGTACCTCCCCATATATATGTATGGAGTGGAGTTTGCCACTGAAAAGAAACTTTGTGTTCCCTTCAAGCTAGGTGAAGGACGGCTTTCACACACACTTATCTCTCAGAACTGAGCATTTGGAGAGACGTTCGTTGATCCAGCAAAAAGGGAACTGGTTGCAGGAGAAACCCTTACTCTGGTTTCTCAGTCTGTTTCCTAGTGCCGGTTTGAAGTGCCTGCCGTTTTCATTGTAAAACCGAGTTGGAGTTTGTACCTCCCCATATATATGTATGGAGTGGAGTTGGAAACTGAAAAGAAACTTTGTGTTCCCTTCAAGCTAGGTGAAGGACGGTTTTCACGCACACTTATCTCTCAGAACTGAGCATGTGGAGAGACGTTCGTTCATCCAGCACAAAGGGAACGGGTTGCAGGAGAAACCCTTACTCTGGTTTCTCAGTCTGTTTCCTAGTGCCGGTTTGAAGTGCCTGCCGTTTTCACTGTAAAACCGACTTGCAGTTTGTTCCTCCCCATATATATGTATGGAGTGGAGTTTGCCTCTGAAAAGAAACTTTGTGTTCCCTTCAAGCTAGGTGAAGGATGGCTTTCACACACACTTGTCTCTCAGAACTGAGCATGTGGAGAGAACTTCGTTCATCCAGCACAAAGGGAACGGGTTGCAGGAGAAACCCTTACTCTGGGTTCTCAGTCTGTTTCCTAGTGCCGGTTTGAAGTGCCTGCCGTTTTCACTGTAAAACCGAGTTGGAGCTTGTACCTCCCCATATATATTTATGGAGTGGAGTTTGCCAATGAAAAGAAACTTTGTGTTCCCTTCAAGCTAGGTGAAGGACGGCTTTCACACACACTTATCTCTCAGAACTGAGCATGTGGAGAGACGTTCGTTCATCCAGCACAAAGGGAACGGGTTGCAGGAGAAACCCTTACTCTGGTTTCTCATTCTCTTTCCTAGTGCCGGTTTGATATGCCTGCCGTTATCACTGTAAAACCGAGTTGGAGCTTGTACCTCCCCATATATATGTATGGAGTGGAGTTTGCAACTGAAAAGAAACTTTGTGTTCCCTTCAATCTAGGTGAAGGACGGCTTTCACACACACTTATCTCTCAGAACTGAGCATGTGGAGAGACGTTCGTTGATCCAGCATAAAGGGAACGGGTTGCAGGAGAAACCCTTACTCTGGTTTCTCAGTCTGTTTCCTAGTGCCGGTTTGAAGTGCCTGCCGTTTTCACTGTAAAACCGAGTTGGAGCTTGTACCTCCCCATATATATGTATGGAGTGGAGTTGGAAACTGAAAAGAAACTTTGTGTTCCCTTCAAGCTAGGTGAAGGACGTCTTTCACGCACACTTATCTCTCAGAACTGAGCATGTGGAGAGACGTTCGTTCATCCAGCACAAGGGGAACGGGTTGCAGGAGAAACCCTTACTCTGGTTTCTCAGTCTGTTTCCTAGTGCCGGTTTGAAGTGCCTGGCTTTTTCACTGTAAAACCGAGTTGGAGCTTGTACCTCCCCATATACATCTATGGAGTGGAGTTTGCCACTGAAAAGAAACTTTGTGTTCCCTTCAAGCTAGGTGAAGGACGGCTTTCACACACACTTATCTCTCAGAACTGAGCATGTGGAGAGACTTTCGTTCATCCAGCACAAAGGGAACGGTTTGCAGGAGAAACCCTTACTCTGGGTTCTCAGTCTGTTTCCTAGTGCCGGTTTGAAGTGCCTGCCATTTTCACTGTAAAACAGTGTTGGAGCTTGTTCCTCCCCATATATATGTATGGAGTGAAGTTTGCCACTGAAAAGAAACTTTGTGTTCCCTTCAAGCTAGGTGAAGGACGGCTTTCACACACACTTGTTTCTCAGAACTGAGCATGTGGAGAGACGTTCGTTCATCCAGCACAAAGGGAACGGGTTGCAGCAGAAACCCTTACTCTGGTTTCTCAGTCTGTTTCCTAGTGCCGGTTTGAAGTGCCTGCCGTTTTCACTGTAAAACCGAGTTGGAGCTTGTACCTCCCCATATATATGTAAGGGGTGGAGTTGGAAACTGAAAAGAACCTTTGTGTTCCCTTCAAGCTAGGTGAAGGACGGCTTTCACACACACTTATCTCTCAGAACTGAGCATGTGGAGAGACGTTCGTTCATCCAGCACAAAGGGAACGGGTTGCAGGAGAAACCCTTACTCTGGTTTCTCAGTCTGTTTCCTAGTGCCGGTTTGAAGTGCCTGCCGTTTTCACTGTAAAACCGTGTTGGAGCTTGTACCTCCCCATATATATGTATGGAGTGGAGTTTGCCACTGAAAAGAAACTTTGTGTTCCCTTCAAGCTAGGTGAAGGACGGCTTTCACACACACTTATCTCTCAGAACTGAGCATGTGGAGAGACGTTCGTTCATCCAGCACAAAGGGAACGGGTTGCAGGAGAAACCCTTACTCTGGTTTCTCAGTCTGTTTCCTAGTGCCGGTTTGAAGTGCCTGCCGTTTTGACTGTAAAACCGAGTTGGAGCTTGTACCTCCCCATATATATGTAAGGGGTGGAGTTGGAAACTGAAAAGAAACTTTGTGTTCCCTTCAAGCTAGGTGAAGGACGGCTTTCACACACACTTATCTCTCAGAACTGAGCATGTGGAGAGACGTTCGTTCATTAAGCACAAAGGGAAAGGGTTGCAGGGTAAACCCTTACTCTGGTTTCTCAGTCTGTTTCCTAGTGCTGGTTTGAAGTGCCTGCCGTTTTCACTGTAAAACCGAGTTGGAGCTTGTTCCTCCCCATATATATGTATGGAGTGGTGTTTGCCACTGAAAAGATACTTTGTGTTCCCTTCAAGCTAGGTGAAGGACGGCTTTCACACACACTTATATCTCAGAACTGAGCATGTGGAGAGACGTTCGTTCATCCAGCACAAAGGGAACGGGTTGCAGCAAAAACCCTTACTCTGGTTTCTCAGTCTGTTTCCTAGTGCCGGTTTGAAGTGCCTGCCGATTTCACTGTAAAACCGAGTTGGAGCTTGTACCTCCCCATATATATGTATGGAGTGGAGTTTGCCACTGAAAAGAAACTTTGTGTTCCCTTCAAGCTAGGTGAAGGACGGCTTTCACACACACTTATCTCTCAGAACTGAGCATGTGGAGAGACGTTCGTTCATCCAGCACAAAGGGAACGGGTTGCAGGAGAAACCCTTACTCTGGTTTCTCAGTCTGTTTCCTAGTGCCGGTTTGAAGTGCCTGCCGTTTTGTCTGTAAAACCGAGTTGGAGCTTGTACCTCCCCATATATATGTAAGGGGTGGAGTTGGAAACTGAAAAGAAACTTTGTGTTCCCTTCAAGCTAGGTGAAGGACGGCTTTCACACACACTTATCTCTCAGAACTGAGCATGTGGAGAGACGTTCGTTCATCCAGCACAAAGGGAACGGGTTGCAGGAGAAACCCTTACTTTGGGTTCTCAGTCTGTTTCCTAGTGCCGGTTTGAAGTGCCTGCCGTTTTCACTGTAAAACAGAGTTGGAGCTTGTTCCTCCCCATATATATGTATGGAGTGAAGTTTGCCACTGAAAAGAAACTTTGTGTTCCCTTCAAGCTAGGTGAAGGACGGCTTTCACACACACTTATCTCTCAGAACTGAGCATGTGGAGAGACGTTCGTTCATCCAGCACAAAGGGAACGGGTTGCAGCAAAAACCCTTACTCTGGTTTCTCAGTCTGTTTCCTAGTGCCGGTTTGAAGTGCCTGCCGTTTTCACTGTAAAACCGAGTTGGACCTTGTACCTCCCCATATATATGTATGGAGTGGAGTTTGCCACTGAAAAGAAACTTTGTGTTCCCTTCAAGCTAGGTGAAGGACGGCTTTCACACACACTTATCTCTCAGAACTGAGCATGTGGAGAGACGTTCGTTCATCCAGGACAAAGGGAACGGGTTGCAGGGGAAACCCTTACTGTGGTTTCTCAGTCTGTTTCCTAATGCCGGTTTGAAGTGCCTGCCGTTTTCACTGTAAAACCTAGTTGGAGCTTGTACCTCCCCATATATATGTATGGAGTGGAGTTTGCAACTGAAAAGAAACTTTGTGTTCCGTTCAAGTTAGGTGAAGGACGGCTTTCACGCACACTTATCTCTCAGAACTGAGCATGTGGAGAGACGTTCGTTCATCCAGCACAAAGGGAACGGGTTGCAGGAGAAACCCTTACTCTGGTTTCTCAGTCTGTTTCCTAGTGCCGGTTTGAAGTGCCTGCCGTTTTCACTGTAAAACCGATTTGGAGCTTGTACCTCCCCATATATATGTATGGAGTGGAGTTTGCCACTGAAAAGAAACTTTGTGTTCCCTTCAAGCTAGGTGAAGGACGGCTTTCACACACACTTATCTCTCAGAACTGAGCATGTGGAGAGACGTTCGTTCATCCAACACAAAGGGAACGGGTTGCAGGAGAAACCCTTCCTCTGGTTTCTCAGTCTGTTTCCTAGTGCCGGTTTGAAGTGCCTGCCGTTTTCACTGTAAAACAGAGTTGGAGCTTGTTCCTCCCCATATATATGTATGGAGTGCAGTTTGCCACTGAAAAGAAACTTTGTGTTCCCTTAAAGCTAGGTGAAGGACGGCTTTCACACACACTTGTCTCTCAGAACTGAGCATGTGGAGAGACGTTCGTTCATCCAGCACAAAGGGAACGGGTTGCAGGAGAAACCCTTACTGTGGGTTCTCATTCTGTTTCCTAGTGCCGGTTTGAAGTGCCTGCCGTTTTCACTGTAAAACCGAGTTGGAGCTTGTACCTCCCCATATCTATGTATGGAGTGGAGTTTGCCACTGAAAAGAAACTTTGTGTTCCCTTCAAGCTCGGTGAAGGACGGTTTTCACACACACTTATCTTTCAGAACTGAGCATGTGGAGAGACGTTCGTTCATCCAGCACAAAGGGAACGGGTTGCAGGAGAAAACTTTACTCTGGTTTCTCAGTCTGTTTCCTAATGCCGGTTAGATGTGCCTGCCGTTTTCACTGTAAAACCGAGTTGGAGCTTGTACCTCCCCATATATATGTATGGAGTGGAGTTTGCAACTGAAAAGAAACTTTGTGTTCCCTTCAAGCTGGTGAAGGACGGCTTTCACACACACTTATCTCTCAGAACTGAGCATGTGGAGAGACGTTCGTTCATCCAGCACAAAGGGAACGGGTTGCAGGAGAAACCCTTACTCTGGGTTCTCAGTCTCTTTCCTAGTGCCGGTTTGAAGTGCCTGCCTTTTTCACTGTAAAACAGATTTGCAGCTTCCACCTCCCCATATATATGTGTGGAGTGGAGTTTGCAACTGAAAAGAAACTTTGTGTTCCTTTCAAGCTAGGTGAAGGACGGCTTTCACACACACTTATCTCTCAGAACTGAGCATGTGGAGAGACGTTCGTTCATCCAGCACAAAGGGAACGGGTTGCAGGAGAAACCCTTACTCTGGTTTCTCAGTCTGTTTCCTAGTGCCGGTTTGAAGTGCCTGCCGTTTTCACTGTAAAACCGAGTTGGAGCTTGTACCTCCCCATATATATGTATGGAGTGGAGTTTGCAACTGAAAAGAAACTTTGTGTTCCCTTCAAGCTGGGTGAAGGACGGCTTTCACACACACCTATCTCTCAGAACTGAGCATGTGGAGAGACGTTCGTTCATCCAGCACAAAAGGAACGGGTTGCAGGAGAAACCCTTCCTCTGGTTTCTCAGTCTGTTTCCTAGTGCCGGTTTGAAGTGCCTGCCGTTTTCACTGTAAAACAGAGTTGGAGCTTCTTCCTCCCCATATATATGTATGGAGTGAAGTTTGCCACTGAAAAGAAACTTTGTGTTCCCTTCAAGCTAGGTGAAGGACGGCTTTCACACACACTTATCTCTCAGAACTGAGCATGTGGAGAGACGTTCGTTCATCCAGCACAAAAGGAACGTGTTGCAGGAGAAACCCTTACTCTGGTTTCTCAGTCTGTTTCCTAGTGCCGGTTTGAAGTGCCTGCCGTTTTGACTGTAAAACCGAGTTGGAGCTTGTACCTCCCCATATATATGTAAGGGGTGGAGTTGGAAACTGAAAAGAAACTTTGTGTTCCCTTCAAGCTAGGTGAAGGACGGCTTTCACACACACTTATCTCTCAGAACTGAGCATGTGGAGAGACGTTCGTTCATCCAGCACAAAGGGAAAGGGTTTCAGGGTAAACCCTTACTCTGGTTTCTCAGTCTGTTTCCTAGTGCCGGTTTGAAGTGCCTGCCGTTTTCACTGTAAAACCGAGTTGGAGCTTGTTCCTCCCCATATATATGTATGGAGTGGAGTTTGCCACTGAAAAGAAACTTTGTGTTCCCTTCAAGCTAGGTGAAGGACGGCTTTCACACACACTTATATCTCAGAACTGAGCATGTGGAGAGACATTCGTTCATCCAGCACAAAGGGAACGGGTTGCAGCAAAAACCCTTACTCTGGTTTCTCAGTCTGTTTCCTAGTGCCGGTTTGAAGTGCCTGCCGTTTTCACTGTAAAACCGAGTTGGAGCTTGTACCTCCCCATATATATGTATGGAGTGGAGTTTGCCACTGAAAAGAAACTTTGTGTTCCCTTCAAGCTAGGTGAAGGACGGCTTTCACACACACTTATCTCTCAGAACTGAGCATGTGGAGAGACGTTCGTTCATCCAGGACAATGGGAACGGGTTGCAGGAGAAACCCTTACTCTGGTTTCTCAGTCTGTTTCCTAATGCCGGTTTGAAGTGCCTGCCGTTTTCACTGTAAAACCTAGTTGGAGCTTGTACCTCCCCATATATATGTATGGAGTGGACTTTGCAACTGAAAAGAAACTTTGTGTTCCGTTCAAGTTAGGTGAAGGACGGCTTTCACGCACACTTATGTCTCAGAACTGAGCATGTGAAGAGACGTTCGTTCATCCAGCACAAAGGGAACGGGTTGCAGGAGAAACCCTTACTCTGGTTTCTCAGTCTGTTTCCTAGTGCCGGTTTGAAGTGCCTGCCGTTTTCACTGTAAAACCGAGTTGGAGCTTGTACCTCCCCATATATATGTATGGAGTGGAGTTTGCAACTGAAAAGAAACTTTGTGTTCCCTTCAAGCTAGGTGAAGGACGGCTTTCACACACACTTATCTCTCAGAACTGAGCATGTGGAGAGACGTTCGTTCATCCAGCACAAAGGGAACGGGTTGCAGGAGAAACCCTTACTCTGGGTTCTCAGTCTGTTTCCTAGTGCCGGTTTGAAGTGCCTGCCGTTTTCACTGTAAAACAGAGTTGGAGCTTGTTCCTCCCCATATATATGTATGGAGTGAAGTTTGCCACTGAAAAGAAACTTTGTGTTCCCTTCAAGCTAGGTGAAGGACGGCTTTCACACACACTTGTCTCTCAGAACTGACCATGTGGAGAGACGTTCGTTCATCCAGCACAAAGGGAACGGGTTTCAGGAGAAACCCTTACTCTGGGTTCTCAGTCTGTTTCCTAGTGCCGGTTTGAAGTGCCTGCCGTTTTCACTGTAAAACCGAGTTGGAGCTTGTACCTCCCCATATCTATGTATGGAGTGGAGTTTGCCACTGAAAAGAAACTTTGTGTTCCCTTCAAGCTAGGTGAAGGATGTTTTCACACACACTTATCATTCAGAACTGAGCATGTGGAGAGACGTTCGTTCATCCAGCACAAAGGGAACGGGTTGCAGGAGAAAACTTTACTCTGGTTTCTCAGTCTGTTTCCTAATGCCGGTTAGAAGTGCCTGCCGTTTTCACTGTAAAACCGAGTTGGAGCTTGTACCTCCCCATATATATGTATGGAGTGGAGTTTGCAACTGAAAAGAAACTTTGTGTTCCCTTCAAGCTAGGTGAAGGACGGCTTTCACACACACTTATCTCTCAGAACTGAGCATGTGGAGAGACGTTCGTTCATCCAGCACAAAGGGAACGGGTTGCAGGAGAAAACCTTACTCTGGGTTCTCAGTCTGTTTCCTAGTGCCGGTTTGAAGTGCCTGCCGATTTCACTGTAAAACCGAGTTGGAGCTTTTACCTCCCCATATATATGTATGGAGTGGAGTTGGAAACTGAAAAGAAACTTTGTGTTCCCTTCAAGCTAGGTGAAGGACGGCTTTCACACACACTTATCTCTCAGAACTGAGCATGTGGAGAAACGTTCGTTCATCCAGCACAATGGGAACGGGTTGCAGGAGAAACCCTTACTCTGGTTTCTCAGTCTGTTTCCTAGTGCCGGTTTGAAGTGCCTGCCGTTTTCACTGTAAAACCGAGTTGGAGCTTGTACCTCCCCATATATATGTATGGAGTGGAGTTTGCAACTGAAAAGAAACATTGTGTTCCCTTCAAGCTAGGTGAAGGACGGCTTTCACACACACTTATCTCTCAGAACTCAGCATGTGGAGAGACATTCGTTCATCCAGCACAAAGGGAAAGGGTTGCAGGAGAAACCCTTACTCTGGTTTCTCAGTCTGTTTCCTAGTGCCGGTTTGAAGTGCCTGCCGTTTTCACTGTAAAACCGAGTTGGAGCTTGTACCTCCCCATATATATGTATGGAGTGGAGTTTGAAACTGAAAAGAAACTTTGTGTTCCCTTCAAGCTAGGTGAAGGACGGCTTTCACACACACTTATCTCTCAGAACTGAGCATGTGGAGAGACGTTCTTTCATCAAGCACAAAGGGAACGGGTTGCAGGAGAAACCCTTACTCTGGTTTCTCAGTCTGTTTCCTAGTGCCGGTTTGAAGTGCCTGCCGTTTTCACTGTAAAACCGAGTTGGAGCTTGTTCCTCCCCATATATATGTATGGAGTGGAGTTTGCCACTGAAAAGAAACTTTGTGTTCCCTTCAAGCTAGGTGAAGGACGGCTTTCAAACACACTTATCTCTCAGAACTGAGCATGTGGAGAGACGTTCGTTCATCCAGCAGAAAGGGAACGGGTTGCAGGAGAAACACTTACTGTGGTTTTCAGTCTGTTTCCTAGTGCCGGTTTGAAGTTCCTGCAGTTGTCACTGTAAAACCGATTTGGAGCTTGTACCTCCCCATATATATGTATGGAGTGGAGTTTGCCACTGAAAAGAAACTTTGTGTTCCCTTCAAGCTAGGTGAAGGACGGCTTTCACACACACTTATCTCTCAGGACTGAGCATGTGGAGAGACGTTCGTTCATCCAGCACAAAGGGAACGGGTTGCAGGAGAAACCCTTACTCTGATTTCTCAGTCTGTTTCCTAGTGCCGGTTTGAAGTGCCTGCCGTTTTCACTGTAAAACCGAGTTGCAGCTTCTTTCTCCCCATATATATGTATGGAGTGGGGTTTGCAAGTGAAAAGAAATTTTGTGTTCCCTTCAAGCTATGTGAAGGACGGCATTCACACTCAGTTATCTCTCAGAACTGAGCATGTGGAGAGACGTTCGTTCATGCAGCAAAAAGGGAACGGGTTGAAGTAGAAACCCTTACTCTGGTTTCTCAATCTGTTTCCTAGTGTCGGTTTGAAGTGCCTGTCGTTTTCACTGTAAAATCGACTTGCAGTTTGTTCCTCCCCATATATATGTATGGAGTGGAGTTTGCTACTAAAAAGAAACTTTGTGTTCCCTTCAAGCTAGGTGAAAGACGGCTTTCACACACAGTTGTCTCTCAGGACTGAGCATGTGGAGAGACGTTCGTTCATCCAGCACAAAGGGAACCGTTTGCAGGGGAAACCCTTACTCTGGGTTCTCAGTCTGTTTCCGAGTGCCGGTTTGAAGTGCCTGCCGTTTTCACTGTAAAACCGTGTTTCAGCTTCTACCTCCCCATATATATGTATGGAGTGGAGTTTGCAACTGAAAAGAAACTTTGTATTCCCTTCAAGCTAGGTGAAGGACGGCTTTCACACACACTTATCTCTCAGAACTGAGCTTGTGGAGAGACGTTCGTTCATCCAGCACAAAGGGAAAGGGTTGCAGGAGAAACCCTTACTCTGGTTTCTCAGTCTGTTTCCGAGTGCCGGTTTGAAGTGCCTGCCGTTTTCACTGTAAAACCGAGTTGGAGCTTGTACCTCCCCATATATATGTATGGAGTGGAGTTTGCAACTGAAAAGAAACTTTGTGTTCCCTTCAAGCTAGGTGAAGGACGGCTTTCACACACACTTATCTCTCAGGACTGAGCATGTGGAGAGACGTTCGTTCATCCAGCAGAAAGGAAAACGGGTTGTAGGAGAAACACTTACTGTGGTTTTCAGTCTGTTTCCTAGTGCCGGTTTGAAGTTCCTGCAGTTGTAACTGTAAAACCGATTTGGAGCTTGTACCTCCCCATATATATGTATGGAGTGGAGTTTGCCACTGAAAAGAAACTTTGTGTTCCCTTCAAGCTAGGTGAAGGACGGCTTTCACACACACTTATCTCTCAGGACTGAGCATGTGGAGAGACGTTCGTTCATCCAGCACAAAGGGAACGGGTTGCAGGAGAAACCCTTACTCTGATTTCTCAGTCTGTTTCCTAGTGCCGGTTTGAAGTGCCTGCCGTTTTCACTGTAAAACCGAGTTGCAGCTTCTTCCTCCCCATATATATGTATGGAGTGGGGTTTGCAAGTGAAAAGAAATTTTGTGTTCCCTTCAAGCTACGTGAAGGACGGTATTCACACTCAGTTATCTCTCAGAACTGAGCATGTGGAGAGACGTTCGTTCATGCAGCAAAAAGGGAACGGGTTGAAGTAGAAACCCTTACTCTGGTTTCTCAATCTGTTTCCTAGTGTCGGTTTGAAGTGCCTGTCGTTTTCACTGTAAAATCGACTTGCAGTTTGTTCCTCCCCATATATATGTATGGAGTGGAGTTTGCTACTAAAAAGAAACTTTGTGTTCCCTTCAAGCTAGGTGAAAGACGGCTTTCACACACACTTGTCTCTCAGGACTGAGCATGTGGAGAGACGTTCGTTCATCCAGCACAAAGGGAACGGGTTGCAGGAGAAACCCTTACTCTGGTTTCTCAGTCTGTTTCCTAGTGCCGGTTTGAAGTGCCTGCCGTTTTCACTGTAAAACCGAGTTGGAGCTTGTACCTCCCCATATATATGTATGGAGTGGAGTTTGCCTCTGAAAAGAAACTTTGTGTTCCCTTCAAGCTAGGTGAAGGACGGCTTTCACACACACTTATCTCTCAGAACGGAGCATGTGGAGAGACGTTCGTTCATCCAGCACAAAGGGAACGGGTTGCAGGAGAAACCCTTACTCTGGTTTCTTAGTCTGTTTCCTAGTGCCGGTTTGAAGTGCCTGCCGTTTTCACTGTAAAACCGAGTTGGAGCTTGTACCTCCCCATATATATGTATTGAGTGGAGTTTGCCACTGAAAAGAAACTTTGTGTTCCCTTCAAGCTAGGTGAAGGACGGCTTTCACACACACTTATCTCTCAGAACTGAGCATGTGGAGAGACTTTCGTTCATCCAGCACAAATGGAACGGGTTGCAGGAGAAACCCTTACTCTGGGTTCTCAGTCTGTTTCCTAGTGCCGTTTTGAAGTGCCTGCCGTTTTCACTGTAAAACCGAGTTGGAGCTTGTACCTCCCCATATATATGTATGGATTGGTGTTTGCAACTGAAAAGAAACATTGTGTTCCCTTCAAGCTAGGTGAAGGACGGCTTTCACACACACTTATCTCTCAGAACTGAGCATGTTGAAAGACGTTCGTTCATCCAGCACAAAGGGAACGGGTTGCAGGAGAAACCGTTACTCTGGTTTCTCAGTCTGTTTCCTAGTGCCGGTTTGAAGTGCCTGCCGTTTTGACTGTAAAACCGAGTTGGAGCTTGTATCTCCCCATATATATGTATGGAGTGGAGTTTGCAAGTGAAAAGAAACGTTGTGTTCCCTTCAAGCTAGGTGAAGGACGGCTTTCACACACACTTATCTCTCAGAACTGAGCATGTGGAGAGACGTTCGTTCATCCAGCACAAAGGAACGTGTTGCAGGAAAACCCTTACTCTGGGTTCTCAGTCTGTTTCCTAGTGCCGTTTTGAAGTGCCTACCGTTTTCACTGTAAAACCGAGTTGGAGCTTGTACCTCCCCATATAAATGTATGGAGTGGAGTTTGCAACTGAAAAGAAACATTGTGTTCCCTTCAAGCTAGGTGAAGGACGGCTTTCACACACACTTATCTCTCAGAACGGAGCATGTGGAGAGACGTTCGTTCATCCAGCACAAAGGGAACGGGTTGCAGGAGAAACCCTTACTCTGGTTTCTTAGTCTGTTTCCTAGTGCCGGTTTGAAGTGCCTGCCGTTTTCACTGTAAAACCGAGTTGGAGCTTGTACCTCCCCATATATATGTATTGAGTGGAGTTTGCCACTGAAAAGAAACTTTGTGTTCCCTTCAAGCTAGGTGAAGGACGGCTTTCACACACACTTATCTCTCAGAACTGAGCATGTGGAGAGACGTTCGTTCATCCAGCACAAAGGGAACGGGTTGCAGGAGAAACACTTACTCTGGTCTCTCAGTCTGTTTCCTAGTGCCGGTTTGAAGTGCCTGCCGTTTTCACTGTAAAACCGAGTTGCAGCTTCTACCTCCCCATATATATGTGTGGAGTGGTGTTTGCAACTGAAAAGAAACTTTGTGTTCCCTTCAAGCTAAGTGAAGGACGGCTTTCACACACACTTATCTCTCAGAACTGAGCATGTGGAGAGACGTTCGTTCATCCAGCACAATGGGAACGGGTTGCAGGAGAAACCCTTACTCTGGTTTCTCAGTCTGTTTCCTAGTGCCGGTTTGAAGTGCCTGCCGTTTTCACTGTAAAACCGAGTTGGAGCTTGTACCTCCCCATATATATGTATGGAGTGGAGTTTGCAACTGAAAAGAAACATTGTGTTCCCTTCAAGCTAAGTGAAGGACGGCTTTCACACACACTTATCTCTCAGAACTCAGCATGTGGAGAGACGTTCGTTCATCCAGCACAAAGGGAACGGGTTGCAGGAGAAACCCTTACTCTTGTTTCTCAGTCTGTTTCCTAGTGCCGGTTTGAAGTACCTGCCGTTTTCACTGTAAAACCGAGTTGGAGCTTGTACCTCCCCATATATATGTATGGAGTGGAGTTGGCAACTGAAAAGAAACTTTGTGTTCCCTTCAAGCTAGGTGAAGGACGGCTTTAACACACACTTATCTCTCAGAACTGAGCATGTGGAGAGACTTTCGTTCATCCAGCACAAAGGGAACGGGTTGCAGGAGAAACCCTTACTCTGGTTTCTCAGTCTGTTTCCTAGTGCCGGTTTGAAGTGCCTGCCGTTTTCACTGTAAAACCGAGTTGGAGCTTGTACCTCCCCATATATATGTAAGGGGTGGAGTTGGAAACTGAAAAGAAACTTTGTGTTCCCTTCAAGCTAGGTGAAGGACGGCTTTCACACACACTTATCTCTCAGAACGGAGCATGTGGAGAGACGTTCGTTCATCCAGCACAAAGGGAACGGGTTGCAGGAGAAACCCTTACTCTGGTTTCTCAGTCTGTTTCCTAGTGCCGGTTTGAAGTGCCTGCCGTTTTCACTGTAAAACCGAGTTGGAGCTTGTACCTCCCCATATATATGTATGGAGTGGAGTTTGCCACTGAAAAGAAACTTTGTGTTCCCTTCAAGCTACGTGAAGTACAGCTTTCACACACAATTGTCTCTCAGAACTGAGCATGTGGAGAGACGTTCGTTCATCCAGCACAAAGGGAACGGGTAGCAGGGGAAACCCTCACTCTGGTTTCTCTATCTGATTCCAAGTGCCAATTTGAAGTGCCTGCCGTTTTCACTGTAAACCGATTTGGAGCTTGTACCTCCCCATATATATGTATGGATTGGAGTTGGAAACTGAAAAGAAACTTTGTGTTCCCTTCAAGCTAGGTGAAGGTCGGCTTTCACACACACTTATCTTTCAGAAATGAGCATGTGGAGAGACGTTCGTTCATCCAGCACAAAGGGAACGGTTTGCAGCAGAAACCCTTACTCTGGTTTCTCAGTCTGTTTCCTAGTGCCGGTTTGAAGTGCCTGCCGTTTTCACTGTAAAACCGAGTTGGAGCTTGTACCTCCCCATATATATGTATGGAGTGGAGTTTGCAACTGAAAAGAAACTTTGTGTTCCCTTCAAGCTAGGTGAAGGACGGCTTTCACACACACTTATCTCTCAGAACTGAGCATGTGGAGAGACGTTCGTTCATCCAGCACAAAGGGAACGGGTTGCAGAAACCCTTACTCTGGGTTCTCAGTCTGTTTCCTAGTGCCGGTTTGAAGTGCCTGCCGTTTTCACTGTAAAACAGAGTTGGAGCTTGTTCCTCCCCATATATATGTATGGAGTGAAGTTTGCCACTGAAAAGAAACTTTGTGTTCCCTTCAAGCTAGGTGAAGGACGGCTTTCACACACACTTGTCTCTCAGAACTGAGCATGTGGAGAGACGTTCGTTCATCCAGCACAAAGGGAACGGGTTGCAGGAGAAACCCTTACTCTGGGTTCTCAGTCTGTTTCCTAGTGCCGTTTTGAAGTGCCTACCGTTTTCACTGTAAAACCGAGTTGGAGCTTGTACCTCCCCATATATATGTATGGATTGGAGTTTGCAACTGAAAAGAAACATTGTGTTCCCTTCAAGCTAGGTGAAGGACGGCTTTCACACACACTTATCTCTCAGAACGGAGCATGTGGAGAGACGTTCGTTCATCCAGCACAAAGGGAACGGGTTGCAGGAGAAACCCTTACTCTGGTTTCTTAGTCTGTTTCCTAGTGCCGGTTTGAAGTGCCTGCCGTTTTCACTGTAAAACCGAGTTGGAGCTTGTACCTCCCCATATATATGTATTGAGTGGAGTTTGCCACTGAAAAGAAACTTTGTGTTCCCTTCAAGCTAGGTGAAGGACGGCTTTCACACACACTTATCTCTCAGAACTGAGCATGTGGAGAGACTTTCGTTCATCCAGCACAAATGGAACGTGTTGCAGGAGAAACCCTTACTCTGGTTTCTCAGTCTGTTTCCTAGTGCCGGTTTGAAGTGCCTGCCGTTTTCACTGTAAAACCGAGTTGGAGCTTGTACCTCCCCATATATATGTATGGATTGGAGTTTGCAACTGAAAAGAAACATTGTGTTCCCTTCAAGCTAGGTGAAGGACGGCTTTCACACACACTTATCTCTCAGAACTGAGCATGTGGAAAGACGTTCGTTCATCCAGCACAAAGGGAACGGGTTGCAGGTGAAACCGTTACTCTGGTTTCTCAGTCTGTTTCCTAGTGCCGGTTTGAAGTGCCTGCCGTTTTGACTGTAAAACCGAGTTGGAGCTTGTACCTCCCCATATATATGTATGGAGTGGAGTTTGCAACTGAAAAGAAACTTTGTGTTCCCTTCAAGCTAGGTGAAGGACGGCTTTCACACACACTTATCTCTCAGAACTGAGCATGTGGAGAGACGTTCGTTCATCCAGCACAAAGGGAACGGGTTGCAGGAGAAACACTTACTCTGGTCTCTCAGTCTGTTTCCTAGTGCCGGTTTGAAGTGCCTGTCGTTTTCACTGTAAAACCGAGTTGCAGCTTCTACCTCCCCATATATATGTGTGGAGTGGTGTTTGCAACTGAAAAGAAACTTTGTGTTCCCTTCAAGCTAAGTGAAGGACGGCTTTCACACACACTTATCTCTCAGAACTGAGCATGTGGAGAGACGTTCGTTCATCAAGCACAATGGGAACGGGTTGCAGGAGAAACCCTTACTCTGGTTTCTCAGTCGGTTTCCTAGTGTCGGTTTGAAGTGCCTGCCGTTTTCACTGTAAAACCGAGTTGGAGCTTGTACCTCCCCATATATATGTATGGAGTGGAGTTTGCAACTGAAAAGAAACATTGTGTTCCCTTCAAGCTAAGTGAAGGACGGCTTTCACACACACATATCTCTCAGAACTCAGCATGTGGAGAGACGTTCGTTCATCCAGCACAAAGGGAACTGGTTGCAGGAGAAACCCTTACCCTGGTTTCTCAGTCTGTTTCCTAGTGCCGGTTTGAAGTGCCTGCCATTTTCACTGTAAAACCGAGTTGGAGCTTGTACCTCCCCATATATATGTATGGAGTGGAGTTGGCAACTGAAAAGAAACTTTGTGTTCCCTTCAAGCTAGGTGAAGGACGGCTTTCACACACACTTATCTCTCAAAACTGAGCATGTGGAGAGACGTTCGTTCATCCAGCACAAAGGGAACCGGTTGCAGGAGAAACACTTACTCTGGTCTCTCAGTCTGTTTCCTAGTGCCGGTTTGAAGTGCCTGCCGTTTTCACTGTAAAACCGAGTTGCAGCTTCTACCTCCCCATATATATGTGTGGAGTGGAGTTTGCAACTGAAAAGAAAATTTGTGTTCCCTTCAAGCTAAGTGAAGGACGGCTTTAACACACACTTATCTCTCAGAACTGAGCATGTGGAGAGACGTTCGTTCATCCAGCACAATGGGAACGGGTTGCAGGAGAAACCCTTACTCTGGTTTCTCAGTCTGTTTCCTAGTGCCGGTTTGAAGTGCCTGCCGTTTTCACTGTAAAACCGAGTTGGAGCTTGTACCTCCCCATATATATGTATGGAGTGGAGTTTGCAACTGAAAAGAAACATTGTGTTCCCTTCAAGCTAAGTGAAGGACGGCTTTCACACACACTTATCTCTCAGAACTCAGCATGTGGAGAGACGTTCGTTCATCCAGCACAAAGGGAACGGGTTGCAGGAGAAACCCTTACTCTGGTTTCTCAGTCTGTTTCCTAGTGCCGGTTTGAAGTACCTGCCGTTTTCACTGTAAAACCGAGTTGGAGCTTGTACCTCCCCATATATATGTATGCAGTGGAGTTGGCAACTGAAAAGAAACTTTGTGTTCCCTTCAAGCTAGGTGAAGGACGGCTTTAACACACACTTATCTCTCAGAACTGAGCATGTGGAGAGACTTTCGTTCATCCAGCACAAAGGGAACGGGTTGCAGGAGAAACCCTTACTCTGGTTTCTCAGTCTGTTTCCTAGTGCCGGTTTGAAGTGCCTGCCGTTTTCACTGTAAAACCGAGTTGGAGCTTGTACCTCCCCATATATATGTAAGGGGTGGAGTTGGAAACTGAAAAGAAACTTTGTGTTCCCTTCAAGCTAGGTGAAGGACGGCTTTCACACACACTTATCTCTCAGAACGGAGCATGTGGAGAGACGTTCGTTCATCCAGCACAAAGGGAACGGGTTGCAGGAGAAACCCTTACTCTGGTTTCTCAGTCTGTTTCCTAGTGCCGGTTTGAAGTGCCTGCCGTTTTCACTGTAAAACCGAGTTGGAGCTTGTACCTCCCCATATATATGTATGGAGTGGAGTTTGCCACTGAAAAGAAACTTTGTGTTCCCTTCAAGCTAGGTGAAGTACAGCTTTCACACACAATTGTCTCTCAGAACTGAGCATGTGGAGAGACGTTCGTTCATCCAGCACAAAGGGAACGGGTTGCAGGGGAAACCCTCACTCTGGTTTCTCTATCTGATTCCAAGTGCCGATTTGAAGTGCCTGCCGTTTTCACTGTAAACCGAGTTGGAGCTTGTACCTCCCCATATATATGTATGGAGTGGAGTTGGAAACTGAAAAGAAACTTTGTGTTCCCTTCAAGCTAGGTGAAGGTCGGCTTTCACACACACTTATCTTTCAGAACGGAGCATGTGGAGAGACGTTCGTTCATCCAGCACAAAGGGAACGGTTTGCAGCAGAAACCCTTACTCTGGTTTCTCAGTCTGTTTCCTAGTGCCGGTTTGAAGTGCCTGGGGTTTTCAATGTAAAACCGATTTGGAGCTTGTACCTCCCCATATATATGTATGGAGTGGAGTTTGCCACTGAAAAGGAACTTTGTTTTCCCTTCAAGCTAGGTGAAGGACGGCTTTCACACACACTTAACTCTCAGAACTGAGCATGTGGAGAGACGTTCGTTCATCCAGCACAAAGGGAACGAGTTGCAGGAGAAACCCTTACTCTGGTTTCTCAGTCTGTTTCCTAGTGCCGGTTTGAAGTGCCTGCCATTTTCACTGTAAAACCGAGTTGGAGCTTGTACCTCCCCATATATATGTATGGAGTGGAGTTTGCAACTGAAAAGAAACTTTGTGTTCCCTTCAAGCTAAGTGAAGGACGGCTTTCACACACACTTATCTCTCAAAACTGAGCATGTGGAGAGACGTTCGTTCATCCAGCACAATGGGAACGGGTTGCAGGAGAAACCCTTACTCTGGTTTCTCAGGCTGTTTCCTAGTGCCTGTTTGAAGTGCCTGCCGTTTTCACTGTAAAACCGAGTTGGAGCTTGTACCTCCCCATATATATGTATGGAGTGGAGTTTGCAAATGAAAAGAAACATTGTTTTCCCTTCAAGCTAGGTGAAGGACGGCTTTCACACACACTTATCTCTCAGAACTGAGCATTTGGAGAGACGTTCGTTCATCCAGCACAAAGGGATCGGGTTGCAGGAGAAACCGTTACTCCGGTTTCTCAGTATGTTTCCTAGTGCCGGTTTGAAGTGCCTGCCGTTTTCACTGTAAAACCGAGTTGGAGCTTGTTCCTCCCCATATATATGTATGGATTGGAGTTTGCCTCTGAAAAGAAACTTTGTGTTCCCTTCAAGCTATGTGAAGGACGGCTTTCACACACACTTATCTCTCAGAACGGAGCATGTGGAGAGACGTTCGTTCATCCAGCACAATGGGAACGGGTTGCAGGAGAAACCCTTACTCTGGTTTCTCAGTCTGTTTCCTAGTGCCGGTTTGAAGTGCCTGCCGTTTTCACTGTAAAACCGAGTTGGAGCTTGTACCTCCCCATATATATGTATGGAGTGGAGTTTGCAACTGAAAAGAAACATTGTGTTCCCTTCAAGCTAGGTGAAGGACGGCTTTCACACACACTTATCTCTCAGAACGGAGCATGTGGACAGACGTTCGTTCATCCAGCACAAAGGGAACGGGTTGCAGGAGAAACCCTTACTCTGGTTTCTCAGTCTGTTTCTTAGTGCCGGTTTGAAGTGCCTGCCGTTTTCACTGTAAAACCGAGTTGGAGCTTGTACCTCCCCATATATATGTAAGGGGTGGAGTTGGAAACTGAAAAGAAACTTTGTGTTCCCTTCAAGCTAGGTGAAGGACGGCTTTCACACACACTTGTCTCTCAGAACTGGGCAAGTGGAGAGACGTTCGTTCATCCAGCAGAAAGGGAACGGGTTGCAGGGGAAACCCTTAATCTGGTTTCTCAGTCTGATTCCAAGTGCCGATTTGAAGTGCCTGCCGTTTTCACTGTAAAACCGAGTTGGAGCTTGTACCTCCCCATATATATGTAAGGGGTGGAGTTGGAAACTGAAAAGAAACTTTGTGTTCCCTTCAAGCTAGGTGAAGGACGGCTTTCACACACACTTATCTCTCAGAACGGAGCATGTGGAGAGACGTTCGTTCATCCAGCACAAAGGGAACGGGTTGCAGGAGAAACCCTTACTCTGGTTTCTCAGTCTGTTTCCTAGTGCCGGTTTGAAGTGCCTGCCGTTTTCACTGTAAAACCGAGTTGGAGCTTGTACCTCCCCATATATATGTATGGAGTGGAGTTTGCCACTGAAAAGAAACTTTGTGTTCCCTTCAAGCTAGGTGAAGTACAGCTTTCACACACAATTGTCTCTCAGAACTGAGCATGTGGAGAGACGTTCGTTCATCCAGCACAAAGGGAACGGGTTGCAGGGGAAACCCTCTCTCTGGTTTCTCTATCTGATTCCAAGTGCCGATTTGAAGTGCCTGCCGTTTTCACTGTAAACCGAGTTGGAGCTTGTACCTCCCCATATATATGTATGGAGTGGAGTTGGAAACTGAAAAGAAACTTTGTGTTCCCTTCAAGCTAGGTGAAGGTCGGCTTTCACACACACTTATCTTTCAGAACTGAGCATGTGGAGAGACGTTCGTTCATCCAGCACAAAGGGAACGGTTTGCAGCAGAAACCCTTACTCTGGTTTCTCAGTCTGTTTCCTAGTGCCGGTTTGAAGTGCCTGGGGTTTTCACTGTAAAACCGATTTGGAGCTTGTACCTCCCCATATATATGTATGGAGTGGAGTTTGCCACTGAAAAGGAACTTTGTTTTCCCTTCAAGCTAGGTGAAGGACGGCTTTCACACACACTTAACTCTCAGAACTGAGCATGTGGAGAGACGTTCGTTCATCCAGCACAAAGGGAACGAGTTGCAGGAGAAACCCTTACTCTGGTTTCTCAGTCTGTTTCCTAGTGCCGGTTTGAAGTGCCTGCCATTTTCACTGTAAAACCGAGTTGGAGCTTGTACCTCCCCATATAAATGTATGGAGTGGAGTTTGCAACTGAAAAGAAACATTGTTTTCCCTTCAAGCTAGGTGAAGGACGGCTTTCACACACACTTATCTCTCAGAACTGAGCATGTGGAGAGACGTTCGTTCATCCAGCACAAAGGGATCGTGTTGCAGGAGAAACCGTTACTCCGGTTTCTCAGTATGTTTCCTAGTGCCGGTTTGAAGTGCCTGCCGTTTTCACTGTAAAATCGAGTTGGAGCTTGTTCCTCCCCATATATATGTATGGATTGGAGTTTGCCTCTGAAAAGAAACTTTGTGTTCCCTTCAAGCTATGTGAAGGACGGCTTTCACACACACTTATCTCTCAGAACGGAGCATGTGGAGAGACGTTCGTTCATCCAGCACAATGGGAACGGGTTGCAGGAGAAACCCTTACTCTGGTTTCTCAGTCTGTTTCCTAGTGCCGGTTTGAAGTGCCTGCCGTTTTCACTGTAAAACCGAGTTGGAGCTTGTACCTCCCCATATATATGTATGGAGTGGAGTTTGCAACTGAAAAGAAACATTGTGTTCCCTTCAAGCTAGGTGAAGGACGGCTTTCACACACACTTATCTCTCAGAACGGAGCATGTGGACAGACGTTCGTTCATCCAGCACAAAGGGAACGGGTTGCAGGAGAAACCCTTACTCTGGTTTCTCAGTCTGTTTCTTAGTGCCGGTTTGAAGTGCCTGCCGTTTTCACTGTAAAACCGAGTTGGAGCTTGTACCTCCCCATATATATGTATGGAGTGGAGTTTGCCAATGAAAAGAAACTTTGTGTTCCCTTCAAGCTAGGTGAAGGACGGCTTTCACACACACTTATCTCTCAGAACTGGGCAAGTGGAGAGACGTTCGTTCATCCAGCAGAAAGGGAACGGGTTGCAGGGGAAACCATTACTCTGGTTTCTCAGTCTGATTCCAAGTGCCGATTTGAAGTGCCTGCCGTTTTCACTGTAAACCGAGTTGGAGCTTGTACCTCCCCATATATATGTATGGAGTGGAGTTGGAAACTGAAAAGAAACTTTGTGTTCCCTTCAAGCTAGGTGAAGGACAGCTTTCACACACACTTATCTTTCAGAACTGAGCATGTGGAGAGACGTTCGTTCATCCAGCACAAAGGGAACGGGTTGCAGGAGAAACCCTTACTCTTGTTTCTCAGTCTGTTTCCTAGTGCCGGTTTGAAGTGCCTGCCGTTTTCACTGTAAAACCGAGTTGCAGCTTCTACCTCCCCATATATATGTATGGAGTGGAGTTTGCAACTGAAAAGAAACTTTGTGTTCCCTTCAAGCTAGGTGAAGGACGGCTTTCAAACACACTTATCTCTCAGAACTGAGCATGAGGAGAGACGTTCGTTCATCCAGCACAAAGGGAACTGGTTGCAGGAGAAACCCTTACTCTGGGTTCTCAGTCTGTTTCCTAGTGCCGGTTTGAAGTGCCTGCCGTTTTCACTGTAAAACCGAGTTGGAGCTTGTAACTCCCCATATATATGTATGGAGTGGAGTTTGCAACTGAAAAGAAACTTTGTGTTCCCTTCAAGCTAGGTGAAGGACGGCTTTCACACACACTTATCTCTCAGAACTGAGCATGTGGAGAGACGTTCGTTCAACCAGCACAATGGGAACTGGTTGCAGGAGAAACCCTTACTCTGGTTTCTCAGTCTGTTTCCTAGTGCCGGTTTGATGTGCCTGCCGTTTTCACTGTAAAACCGAGTTGGAGCTTGTACCTCCCCATATATATGTATGGAGTGGAGTTTGCAACTGAAAAGAAACTTTGTGTTCCCTTCAAGCTAGGTGAAGGACGGCTTTCACACACACTTATCTCTCAGAACTGAGCATGTGGAGAGACGTTCGTTCATCCAGCACAATGGGAACGGGTTGCAGGAGAAACCCTTACTCTGGGTTCTCAGTCTGTTTCCTAGTGCCAGTTTGAAGTGCCTGCCGTTGTCACTGTAAAACCGAGTTGGAGCTTGTACCTCCCCATATATATGTATGGAGTGGAGTTTGCAACTGAAAAGAAACTTTGTGTTCCCTTCAAGCTAGGTGAAGGACGGCTTTCACACACACTTATCTCTCAGAACTCAGCATGTGGAGAGACGTTCGTTCATCCAGCACAAAGGGAACGGGTTGCAGGAGAAACCGTTACTCTGGTTTCTCAGTTTGTTTCCCAGTGCCGGTTTGAAGTGCCTGCCGTTTTCACTGTAAAACCGAGTTGGAGCTTGTACCTCCCCATATATATGTATGGAGTGGAGTTTGCCACTGAAAAGAAACTTTGTGTTCCTTTCAAGCTAGGTGAAGGACGGCTTTCACACACACTTAACTCTCAGAACTGAGCATGTGGAGAGACGTTCGTTCATCCAGCACAATGGGAACGGGTTGCAGGAGAAACCCTTACTCTGGTTTCTCAGTCTGTTTCCTAGTGCCGGTTTGAAGTGCCTGCCGTTTTCACTGTAAAACCGAGTTGGAGCTTGTACCTCCCCATATATATGTATGGAGTGGAGTTTGCAACTGAAAAGAAACATTGTGTTCCCTTCAAGCTAGGTGAAGGACGGCTTTCACACACACTTATCTCTCAGAACGGAGCATGTGGACAGACGTTCGTTCATCCAGCACAAAGGGAACGGGTTGCAGGAGAAACCCTTACTCTGGTTTCTCAGTCTGTTTCTTAGTGCCGGTTTGAAGTGCCTGCCGTTTTCACTGTAAAACCGAGTTGGAGCTTGTACCTCCCCATATATATGTATGGAGTGGAGTTTGCCAATGAAAAGAAACTTTGTGTTCCCTTCAAGCTAGGTGAAGGACGGCTTTCACACACACTTGTCTCTCAGAACTGGGCAAGTGGAGAGACGTTCGTTCATCCAGCAGAAAGGGAACGGGTTGCAGGGGAAACCATTACTCTGGTTTCTCAGTCTGATTCCAAGTGCCGATTTGAAGTGCCTGCCGTTTTGACTGTAAAACCGAGTTGGAGCTTGTACCTCCCCATATATATGTATGGAGTGGAGTTTGCAAGTGAAAAGAAACGTTGTGTTCCCTTCAAGCTAGGTGAAGGACGGCTTTCACACACACTTATCTCTCAGAACTGAGCATGTGGAGAGACGTTCGTTCATCCAGCACAAAGGAACGGGTTGCAGGAAAACCCTTACTCTGGGTTCTCAGTCTGTTTCCTAGTGCCGTTTTGAAGTGCCTACCGTTTTCACTGTAAAACCGAGTTGGAGCTTGTACCTCCCCATATATATGTATGGAGTGGAGTTTGCAACTGAAAAGAAACATTGTGTTCCCTTCAAGCTAGGTGAAGGACGGCTTTCACACACACTTATCTCTCAGAACGGAGCATGTGGAGAGACGTTCGTTCATCCAGCACAAAGGGAACGGGTTGCAGGAGAAACCCTTACTCTGGTTTCTTAGTCTGTTTCCTAGTGCCGGTTTGAAGTGCCTGCCGTTTTCACTGTAAAACCGAGTTGGAGCTTGTACCTCCCCATATATATGTATTGAGTGGAGTTTGCCACTGAAAAGAAACTTTGTGTTCCCTTCAAGCTAGGTGAAGGACGGCTTTCACACACACTTATCTCTCAGAACTGAGCATGTGGAGAGACTTTCGTTCATCCAGCACAAATGGAACGGGTTGCAGGAGAAACCCTTACTCTGGTTTCTCAGTCTGTTTCCTAGTGCCGGTTTGAAGTGCCTGCCGTTTTCACTGTAAAACCGAGTTGGAGCTTGTACCTCCCCATATATATGTATGGATTGGAGTTTGCAACTGAAAAGAAACATTGTGTTCCCTTCAAGCTAGGTGAAGGACGGCTTTCACACACACTTATCTCTCAGAACTGAGCATGTGGAAAGACGTTCGTTCATCCAGCACAAAGGGAACGGGTTGCAGGTGAAACCGTTACTCTGGTTTCTCAGTCTGTTTCCTAGTGCCGGTTTGAAGTGCCTGCCGTTTTGACTGTAAAACCGAGTTGGAGCTTGTACCTCCCCATATATATGTATGGAGTGGAGTTTGCAACTGAAAAGAAACTTTGTGTTCCCTTCAAGCTAGGTGAAGGACGGCTTTCACACACACTTATCTCTCAGAACTGAGCATGTGGAGAGACGTTCGTTCATCCAGCACAAAGGGAACGGGTTGCAGGAGAAACACTTACTCTGGTCTCTCAGTCTGTTTCCTAGTGCCGGTTTGAAGTGCCTGTCGTTTTCACTGTAAAACCGAGTTGCAGCTTCTACCTCCCCATATATATGTGTGGAGTGGTGTTTGCAACTGAAAAGAAACTTTGTGTTCCCTTCAAGCTAAGTGAAGGACGGCTTTCACACACACTTATCTCTCAGAACTGAGCATGTGGAGAGACGTTCGTTCATCAAGCACAATGGGAACGGGTTGCAGGAGAAACCCTTACTCTGGTTTCTCAGTCGGTTTCCTAGTGTCGGTTTGAAGTGCCTGCCGTTTTCACTGTAAAACCGAGTTGGAGCTTGTACCTCCCCATATATATGTATGGAGTGGAGTTTGCAACTGAAAAGAAACATTGTGTTCCCTTCAAGCTAAGTGAAGGACGGCTTTCACACACACATATCTCTCAGAACTCAGCATGTGGAGAGACGTTCGTTCATCCAGCACAAAGGGAACTGGTTGCAGGAGAAACCCTTACCCTGGTTTCTCAGTCTGTTTCCTAGTGCCGGTTTGAAGTGCCTGCCATTTTCACTGTAAAACCGAGTTGGAGCTTGTACCTCCCCATATATATGTATGGAGTGGAGTTGGCAACTGAAAAGAAACTTTGTGTTCCCTTCAAGCTAGTTGAAGGACGGCTTTCACACACACTTATCTCTCAAAACTGAGCATGTGGAGAGACGTTCGTTCATCCAGCACAAAGGGAACCGGTTGCAGGAGAAACACTTACTCTGGTCTCTCAGTCTGTTTCCTAGTGCCGGTTTGAAGTGCCTGCCGTTTTCACTGTAAAACCGAGTTGCAGCTTCTACCTCCCCATATATATGTGTGGAGTGGAGTTTGCAACTGAAAAGAAACTTTGTGTTCCCTTCAAGCTAAGTGAAGGACGGCTTTAACACACACTTATCTCTCAGAACTGAGCATGTGGAGAGACGTTCGTTCATCCAGCACAATGGGAACGGGTTGCAGGAGAAACCCTTACTCTGGTTTCTCAGTCTGTTTCCTAGTGCCGGTTTGAAGTGCCTGCCGTTTTCACTGTAAAACCGAGTTGGAGCTTGTACCTCCCCATATATATGTATGGAGTGGAGTTTGCAACTGAAAAGAAACATTGTGTTCCCTTCAAGCTAAGTGAAGGACGGCTTTCACACACACTTATCTCTCAGAACTCAGCATGTGGAGAGACGTTCGTTCATCCAGCACAAAGGGAACGGGTTGCAGGAGAAACCCTTACTCTGGTTTCTCAGTCTGTTTCCTAGTGCCGGTTTGAAGTACCTGCCGTTTTCACTGTAAAACCGAGTTGGAGCTTGTACCTCCCCATATATATGTATGGAGTGGAGTTGGCAACTGAAAAGAAACTTTGTGTTCCCTTCAAGCTAGGTGAAGGACGGCTTTAACACACACTTATCTCTCAGAACTGAGCATGTGGAGAGACTTTCGTTCATCCAGCACAAAGGGAACGGGTTGCAGGAGAAACCCTTACTCTGGTTTCTCAGTCTGTTTCCTAGTGCCGGTTTGAAGTGCCTGCCGTTTTCACTGTAAAACCGAGTTGGAGCTTGTACCTCCCCATATATATGTAAGGGGTGGAGTTGGAAACTGAAAAGAAACTTTGTGTTCCCTTCAAGCTAGGTGAAGGACGGCTTTCACACACACTTATCTCTCAGAACGGAGCATGTGGAGAGACGTTCGTTCATCCAGCACAAAGGGAACGGGTTGCAGGAGAAACCCTTACTCTGGTTTCTCAGTCTGTTTCCTAGTGCCGGTTTGAAGTGCCTGCCGTTTTCACTGTAAAACCGAGTTGGAGCTTGTACCTCCCCATATATATGTATGGAGTGGAGTTTACCACTGAAAAGAAACTTTGTGTTCCTTTCAAGCTAGGTGAAGTACAGCTTTCACACACAATTGTCTCTCAGAACTGAGCATGTGGAGAGACGTTCGTTCATCCAGCACAAAGGGAACGGGTTGCAGGGGAAACCCTCACTCTGGTTTCTCTATCTGATTCCAAGTGCCGATTTGAAGTGCCTGCCGTTTTCACTGTAAACCGAGTTGGAGCTTGTACCTCCCCATATATATGTATGGAGTGGAGTTGGAAACTGAAAAGAAACTTTGTGTTCCCTTCAAGCTAGGTGAAGGTCGGCTTTCACACACACTTATCTTTCAGAACGGAGCATGTGGAGAGACGTTCGTTCATCCAGCACAAAGGGAACGGTTTGCAGCAGAAACCCTTACTCTGGTTTCTCAGTCTGTTTCCTAGTGCCGGTTTGAAGTGCCTGGGGTTTTCAATGTAAAACCGATTTGGAGCTTGTACCTCCCCATATATATGTATGGAGTGGAGTTTGCCACTGAAAAGGAACTTTGTTTTCCCTTCAAGCTAGGTGAAGGACGGCTTTCACACACACTTAACTCTCAGAACTGAGCATGTGGAGAGACGTTCGTTCATCCAGCACAAAGGGAACGAGTTGCAGGAGAAACCCTTACTCTGGTTTCTCAGTCTGTTTCCTAGTGCCGGTTTGAAGTGCCTGCCATTTTCACTGTAAAACCGAGTTGGAGCTTGTACCTCCCCATATATATGTATGGAGTGGAGTTTGCAACTGAAAAGAAACTTTGTGTTCCCTTCAAGCTAAGTGAAGGACGGCTTTCACACACACTTATCTCTCAAAACTGAGCATGTGGAGAGACGTTCGTTCATCCAGCACAATGGGAACGGGTTGCAGGATAAACCCTTACTCTGGTTTCTCAGGCTGTTTCCTAGTGCCTGTTTGAAGTGCCTGCCGTTTTCACTGTAAAACCGAGTTGGAGCTTGTACCTCCCCATATATATGTATGGAGTGGAGTTTGCAACTGAAAAGAAACATTGTTTTCCCTTCAAGCTAGGTGAAGGACGGCTTTCACACACACTTATCTCTCAGAACTGAGCATTTGGAGAGACGTTCGTTCATCCAGCACAAAGGGATCGGGTTGCAGGAGAAACCGTTACTCCGGTTTCTCAGTATGTTTCCTAGTGCCGGTTTGAAGTGCCTGCCGTTTTCACTGTAAAACCGAGTTGGAGCTTGTTCCTCCCCATATATATGTATGGATTGGAGTTTGCCTCTGAAAAGAAACTTTGTGTTCCCTTCAAGCTATGTGAAGGACGGCTTTCACACACACTTATCTCTCAGAACGGAGCATGTGGAGAGACGTTCGTTCATCCAGCACAATGGGAACGGGTTGCAGGAGAAACCCTTACTCTGGTTTCTCAGTCTGTTTCCTAGTGCCGGTTTGAAGTGCCTGCCGTTTTCACTGTAAAACCGAGTTGGAGCTTGTACCTCCCCATATATATGTATGGAGTGGAGTTTGCAACTGAAAAGAAACATTGTGTTCCCTTCAAGCTAGGTGAAGGACGGCTTTCACACACACTTATCTCTCAGAACGGAGCATGTGGACAGACGTTCGTTCATCCAGCACAAAGGGAACGGGTTGCAGGAGAAACCCTTACTCTGGTTTCTCAGTCTGTTTCTTAGTGCCGGTTTGAAGTGCCTGCCGTTTTCACTGTAAAACCGAGTTGGAGCTTGTACCTCCCCATATATATGTAAGGGGTGGAGTTGGAAACTGAAAAGAAACTTTGTGTTCCCTTCAAGCTAGGTGAAGGACGGCTTTCACACACACTTGTCTCTCAGAACTGGGCAAGTGGAGAGACGTTCGTTCATCCAGCAGAAAGGGAACGGGTTGCAGGGGAAACCCTTAATCTGGTTTCTCAGTCTGATTCCAAGTGCCGATTTGAAGTGCCTGCCGTTTTCACTGTAAAACCGAGTTGGAGCTTGTACCTCCCCATATATATGTAAGGGGTGGAGTTGGAAACTGAAAAGAAACTTTGTGTTCCCTTCAAGCTAGGTGAAGGACGGCTTTCACACACACTTATCTCTCAGAACGGAGCATGTGGAGAGACGTTCGTTCATCCAGCACAAAGGGAACGGGTTGCAGGAGAAACCCTTACTCTGGTTTCTCAGTCTGTTTCCTAGTGCCGGTTTGAAGTGCCTGCCGTTTTCACTGTAAAACCGAGTTGGAGCTTGTACCTCCCCATATATATGTATGGAGTGGAGTTTGCCACTGAAAAGAAACTTTGTGTTCCCTTCAAGCTAGGTGAAGTACAGCTTTCACACACAATTGTCTCTCAGAACTGAGCATGTGGAGAGACGTTCGTTCATCCAGCACAAAGGGAACGGGTTGCAGGGGAAACCCTCTCTCTGGTTTCTCTATCTGATTCCAAGTGCCGATTTGAAGTGCCTGCCGTTTTCACTGTAAACCGAGTTGGAGCTTGTACCTCCCCATATATATGTATGGAGTGGAGTTGGAAACTGAAAAGAAACTTTGTGTTCCCTTCAAGCTAGGTGAAGGTCGGCTTTCACACACACTTATCTTTCAGAACTGAGCATGTGGAGAGACGTTCGTTCATCCAGCACAAAGGGAACGGTTTGCAGCAGAAACCCTTACTCTGGTTTCTCAGTCTGTTTCCTAGTGCCGGTTTGAAGTGCCTGGGGTTTTCACTGTAAAACCGATTTGGAGCTTGTACCTCCCCATATATATGTATGGAGTGGAGTTTGCCACTGAAAAGGAACTTTGTTTTCCCTTCAAGCTAGGTGAAGGACGGCTTTCACACACACTTAACTCTCAGAACTGAGCATGTGGAGAGACGTTCGTTCATCCAGCACAAAGGGAACGAGTTGTAGGAGAAACCCTTACTCTGGTTTCTCAGTCTGTTTCCTAGTGCCGGTTTGAAGTGCCTGCCATTTTCACTGTAAAACCGAGTTGGAGCTTGTACCTCCCCATATAAATGTATGGAGTGGAGTTTGCAACTGAAAAGAAACATTGTTTTCCCTTCAAGCTAGGTGAAGGACGGCTTTCACACACACTTATCTCTCAGAACTGAGCATGTGGAGAGACGTTCGTTCATCCAGCACAAAGGGATCGTGTTGCAGGAGAAACCGTTACTCCGGTTTCTCAGTATGTTTCCTAGTGCCGGTTTGAAGTGCCTGCCGTTTTCACTGTAAAATCGAGTTGGAGCTTGTTCCTCCCCATATATATGTATGGATTGGAGTTTGCCTCTGAAAAGAAACTTTGTGTTCCCTTCAAGCTATGTGAAGGACGGCTTTCACACACACTTATCTCTCAGAACGGAGCATGTGGAGAGACGTTCGTTCATCCAGCACAATGGGAACGGGTTGCAGGAGAAACCCTTACTCTGGTTTCTCAGTCTGTTTCCTAGTGCCGGTTTGAAGTGCCTGCCGTTTTCACTGTAAAACCGAGTTGGAGCTTGTACCTCCCCATATATATGTATGGAGTGGAGTTTGCAACTGAAAAGAAACATTGTGTTCCCTTCAAGCTAGGTGAAGGACGGCTTTCACACACACTTATCTCTCAGAACGGAGCATGTGGACAGACGTTCGTTCATCCAGCACAAAGGGAACGGGTTGCAGGAGAAACCCTTACTCTGGTTTCTCAGTCTGTTTCTTAGTGCCGGTTTGAAGTGCCTGCCGTTTTCACTGTAAAACCGAGTTGGAGCTTGTACCTCCCCATATATATGTATGGAGTGGAGTTTGCCAATGAAAAGAAACTTTGTGTTCCCTTCAAGCTAGGTGAAGGACGGCTTTCACACACACTTGTCTCTCAGAACTGGGCAAGTGGAGAGACGTTCGTTCATCCAGCAGAAAGGGAACGGGTTGCAGGGGAAACCATTACTCTGGTTTCTCAGTCTGATTCCAAGTGCCGATTTGAAGTGCCTGCCGTTTTCACTGTAAACCGAGTTGGAGCTTGTACCTCCCCATATATATGTATGGAGTGGAGTTGGAAACTGAAAAGAAACTTTGTGTTCCCTTCAAGCTAGGTGAAGGACAGCTTTCACACACACTTATCTTTCAGAACTGAGCATGTGGAGAGACGTTCGTTCATCCAGCACAAAGGGAACGGGTTGCAGGAGAAACCCTTACTCTTGTTTCTCAGTCTGTTTCCTAGTGCCGGTTTGAAGTGCCTGCCGTTTTCACTGTAAAACCGAGTTGCAGCTTCTACCTCCCCATATATATGTATGGAGTGGAGTTTGCAACTGAAAAGAAACTTTGTGTTCCCTTCAAGCTAGGTGAAGGACGGCTTTCAAACACACTTATCTCTCAGAACTGAGCATGAGGAGAGACGTTCGTTCATCCAGCACAAAGGGAACTGGTTGCAGGAGAAACCCTTACTCTGGGTTCTCAGTCTGTTTCCTAGTGCCGGTTTGAAGTGCCTGCCGTTTTCACTGTAAAACCGAGTTGGAGCTTGTAACTCCCCATATATATGTATGGAGTGGAGTTTGCAACTGAAAAGAAACTTTGTGTTCCCTTCAAGCTAGGTGAAGGACGGCTTTCACACACACTTATCTCTCAGAACTGAGCATGTGGAGAGACGTTCGTTCAACCAGCACAATGGGAACTGGTTGCAGGAGAAACCCTTACTCTGGTTTCTCAGTCTGTTTCCTAGTGCCGGTTTGATGTGCCTGCCGTTTTCACTGTAAAACCGAGTTGGAGCTTGTACCTCCCCATATATATGTATGGAGTGGAGTTTGCAACTGAAAAGAAACTTTGTGTTCCCTTCAAGCTAGGTGAAGGACGGCTTTCACACACACTTATCTCTCAGAACTGAGCATGTGGAGAGACGTTCGTTCATCCAGCACAATGGGAACGGGTTGCAGGAGAAACCCTTACTCTGGGTTCTCAGTCTGTTTCCTAGTGCCAGTTTGAAGTGCCTGCCGTTGTCACTGTAAAACCGAGTTGGAGCTTGTACCTCCCCATATATATGTATGGAGTGGAGTTTGCAACTGAAAAGAAACTTTGTGTTCCCTTCAAGCTAGGTGAAGGACGGCTTTCACACACACTTATCTCTCAGAACTCAGCATGTGGAGAGACGTTCGTTCATCCAGCACAAAGGGAACGGGTTGCAGGAGAAACCGTTACTCTGGTTTCTCAGTTTGTTTCCCAGTGCCGGTTTGAAGTGCCTGCCGTTTTCACTGTAAAACCGAGTTGGAGCTTGTACCTCCCCATATATATGTATGGAGTGGAGTTTGCCACTGAAAAGAAACTTTGTGTTCCTTTCAAGCTAGGTGAAGGACGGCTTTCACACACACTTAACTCTCAGAACTGAGCATGTGGAGAGACGTTCGTTCATCCAGCACAATGGGAACGGGTTGCAGGAGAAACCCTTACTCTGGTTTCTCAGTCTGTTTCCTAGTGCCGGTTTGAAGTGCCTGCCGTTTTCACTGTAAAACCGAGTTGGAGCTTGTACCTCCCCATATATATGTATGGAGTGGAGTTTGCAACTGAAAAGAAACATTGTGTTCCCTTCAAGCTAGGTGAAGGACGGCTTTCACACACACTTATCTCTCAGAACGGAGCATGTGGACAGACGTTCGTTCATCCAGCACAAAGGGAACGGGTTGCAGGAGAAACCCTTACTCTGGTTTCTCAGTCTGTTTCTTAGTGCCGGTTTGAAGTGCCTGCCGTTTTCACTGTAAAACCGAGTTGGAGCTTGTACCTCCCCATATATATGTATGGAGTGGAGTTTGCCAATGAAAAGAAACTTTGTGTTCCCTTCAAGCTAGGTGAAGGACGGCTTTCACACACACTTGTCTCTCAGAACTGGGCAAGTGGAGAGACGTTCGTTCATCCAGCAGAAAGGGAACGGGTTGCAGGGGAAACCATTACTCTGGTTTCTCAGTCTGATTCCAAGTGCCGATTTGAAGTGCCTGCCGTTTTCACTGTAAACCGAGTTGGAGCTTGTACCTCCCCATATATATGTATGGAGTGGAGTTTGCAACTGAAAAGAAACTTTGTGTTCCCTTCAAGCTAGGTGAAGGACGGCTTTCACACACACTTATCTCTCAGAACTCAGCATGTGGAGAGACGTTCGTTCATCCAGCACAAAGGGAACGGGTTGCAGGAGAAACCGTTACTCTGGTTTCTCAGTTTGTTTCCCAGTGCCGGTTTGAAGTGCCTGCCGTTTTCACTGTAAAACCGAGTTGGAGCTTGTACCTCCCCATATATATGTATGGAGTGGAGTTTGCCACTGAAAAGAAACTTTGTGTTCCTTTCAAGCTAGGTGAAGGACGGCTTTCACACACACTTAACTCTCAGAACTGAGCATGTGGAGAGACGTTCTTTCATCCAGCACAAAGGGAACGGGTTGCAGGAGAAACCCTTACTCTGGTTTCTCAGTCTGTTTCCTAGTGCCGGTTTGATGTGCCTGCCGTTTTCACTGTAAAACCGAGTTGGAGCATGTTCCTCCCCATATATATGTATGGAGTGGAGTTTGCCACTGAAAAGAAACTTTGTGTTCCCTTCAAGCTAGGTGAAGGACGGCTTTCAAACACACTTATCTCTCAGAACTGAGCATGTGGAGAGACGTTCGTTCATCCAGCACAAAGGGAACGGGTTGCAGGAGAAACACTTACTGTGGTTTTCAGTCTGTTTCCTAGTGCCGGTTTGAAGTTCCTGCAGTTGTCACTATAAAACCGATTTGGAGCATGTACCTCCCCATATATATGTATGGAGTGGAGTTTGCCACTGAAAAGAAACTGTGTTCCCTTCAAGTTAGGTGAAGGACGGCTTTCACACACACTTATCTCTCAGAACTGAGCATTTGGAGAGACGTTCGTTCATCCAGCACAAAGAGAACGGGTTGCAGGAGATACCCTTACTGTGGTTTCTCAGTCTGTTTCCTAGTGCTGGTTTGAAGTGCCTGCCGTTTTCACTGTAAAACCGGGTTACAGCTTCTACCTCCCCATATAAATTTATGGAGTGGAGTTTGCCACTGAAAAGAAACTTTGTGTTCCCTTCAAGCTATGTGAAGGACGGCATTCACACACACTTATCTCTCAGAACTGAGCATGTGGAGAGACGTTCGTTCATGCAGCAAAAAGGGAACGGGTTGAAGTAGAAACCCTTACTCTCGTTTCTCAGTCTGTTTCCTAGTGCCGTTTTGAAGTGCCTGCCGTTTTCACTGTAAAACCGAGGTGGAGCTTGTACCTCCCCATATATTTGAATGGAGTGGAGTTTGCCACTGAAAAGAAACTTTGTGTTCCCTTCAAGCTAGGTGAAGGACGGCTTTCACACACAATTATCTCTCAAAACTGAGCATGTGGAGAGACTTTCGTTCATCCAGCACAAAGGGAACGGTTTGCAGGAGAAACCCTTACTCTGGTTTCTCAGTCTGTTTCCTAGTGCCGGTTAGAAGTGCCTGCCGTTTTCACTGTAAAACCGAGTTGGAGCTTGTACCTCCCCATATATATGTAAGGGGTGGAGTTGGAAACTGAAAAGAAACTTTGTGTTCCCTTCAAGCTAGGTGAAGGACGGCTTTCACACACATTTATCTCTCAGAACTGAGCATGTGGAGAGACGTTCGTTCATTCAGCACAAAGGGAACGGGTTGCAGGAGAAACCCTTACTCTGGTTTCTCAGTCTGTTTCCTAGTGCCGGTTTGAAGTGCCTGCCGTTTTCACTGTAAAACCGAGTTGGAGCTTGTACCTCCCCATATATATGTATGGAGTGGAGTTTGCCACTGAAAAGAAACTTTGTGTTCCCTTCAAGCTAGGTGAAGGACGGCTTTCACACACACTTGTCTCTCAGAATTGAGCATGTGGAGAGACGTTCGTTCATCCAGCACAAAGGGAACGGGTTGCAGGGGAAACCCTTTCTCTGGTTTCTCAGTCTGATTCCAAGTGCCGATTTGAAGTGCCTGCAGTTTTCACTGTAAACCGAGTTGGAGCTTGTAACTCCCCATATATATGTATGGAGTGGAGTTGGAAACTGAAAAGAAACTTTGTGTTCCCTTCAAGCTAGGTGAAGGACGGCTTCACACACACATATCTCTCACAACTGAGCATGTGGGGAGACGTTCGTTCATCCAGCACAAAGGGAACGGGTTGCAGCAGAAACCATTACTCTGGTTTCTCAGTCTGTTACCTCGTGCCGTTTTGAAGTGCCTGCCGTTTTCACTGTAAAACCGAGTTGGAGCTTGTACCACCCCATATATATGTATGGAGTGGTGTTTGCCACTGAAAAGAAACTTTGTGTTCCTTTCAAGCTAGGTGAAGGACGGCTTTCACACACACTTAACTCTCAGAACTGAGCATGTGGAGAGACGTTCGTTCATCCAGCACAAAGGGAACGGGTTGCAGGAGAAACCCTTACCCTGGGTTCTCAGTCGGTTTCCTAGTGTCGGGTTGAAGTGCCTGACGTTTTCACTGTAAAACCGAGTTGGAGCTTATTCTTCCCCATATATATGTATGGAGTGGAGTTTGCCACTGAAAAGAAACTTTGTGTTCCCTTCAAGCTAGGTGAAGGACGGCTTTCAAACACACTTATCTCTCCGAACTGAGCATGTGGAGAGATGTTCGTTCATCCAGCACAAAGGGAACGGGTTGCAGGAGAAACACTTACTGTGGTTTTCAGTCTGTTTCCTAGTGCCGGTTTGAAGTTCCTGCAGTTGTCACTGTAAAACCGATTTGGAGCTTGTACCTCCCCATATATATGTATGGAGTGGAGTTTGCCACTGAAAAGAAACTGTGTTCCCTTCAAGCTAGGTGAAGGACGGCTTTCACACACACTTATCTCTCAGAACTGAGCATGTGGAGAGACGTTCGTTCATCCAGCACAAAGGGAACGGGTTGCAGGAGATACCCTTACTGTGGTTTCTCAGTCTGTTTCCTAGTGCTGGTTTGAAGTGCCTGCCGTTTTCACTGTAAAACCGGGTTACAGCTTCTACCTCCCCATATATATGTATGGAGTGGAGTTTGCCACTGAAAAGAAACTTTGTGTTCCATTCAAGCGAGGTGAAGGACGGCTTTCACACATACTTATCTCTCAGAACTGAGCATGTGGAGAGACGTTCGTTCATCCAGCACAAAGGGAACGGGTTGCAGGAGAAACCTTTACTCTGGTTTCTCAGTGTGTTTCCTAGTGCCGGTTTGAAGTGCCTGCCGTTTCCACTGTAAATACGAGTTGGAGCTTGAACCTCCCCATATATATGTATGGAGAGGAGTTTGCCACTGAAAAGAAACTTTGTGTTCCCTTCAAGCTAGTTGAAGGACGGCTTTCACACACACTTATCTCTCAGAACTGAGCATATGGAGAGACGTTCGTTCATCAAGCACAATTGGAACGGGTTGCAGGAGAAACCCTTACTCTGGTTTCTCAGTCTGTTTCCTAGTGCCGGTTTGATGTGCCTGCCGTTTTCACTGTAAAACCGAGTTGGAGCTTGTACCTCCCCATATATATGTATGGAGTGGAGTTTGCAACTGAAAAGAAACTTTGTGTTCCCTTCAAGCTAGGTGAAGGACGGCTTTCACACACACTTATCTCTCAGAACTGAGCATGTGGAGAGACGTTCGTTCATCCAGCACAATGGGAACGGGTTGCAGGAGAAACCCTTACTCTGGGTTCTCAGTCTGTTTCCTAGTGCCAGTTTGAAGTGCCTGCCGTTGTCACTGTAAAACCGAGTTGGAGCTTGTACCTCCCCATATATATGTATGGAGTGGAGTTTGCAACTGAAAAGAAACTTTGTGTTCCCTTCAAGCTAGGTGAAGGACGGCTTTCACACACACTTATCTCTCAGAACTCAGCATGTGGAGAGACGTTCGTTCATCCAGCACAAAGGGAACGGGTTGCAGGAGAAACCGTTACTCTGGTTTCTCAGTTTGTTTCCCAGTGCCGGTTTGAAGTGCCTGCCGTTTTCACTGTAAAACCGAGTTGGAGCTTGTACCTCCCCATATATATGTATGGAGTGGAGTTTGCCACTGAAAAGAAACTTTGTGTTCCTTTCAAGCTAGGTGAAGGACGGCTTTCACACACACTTAACTCTCAGAACTGAGCATGTGGAGAGACGTTCGTTCATCCAGCACAATGGGAACGGGTTGCAGGAGAAACCCTTACTCTGGTTTCTCAGTCTGTTTCCTAGTGCCGGTTTGAAGTGCCTGCCGTTTTCACTGTAAAACCGAGTTGGAGCTTGTACCTCCCCATATATATGTATGGAGTGGAGTTTGCAACTGAAAAGAAACATTGTGTTCCCTTCAAGCTAGGTGAAGGACGGCTTTCACACACACTTATCTCTCAGAACGGAGCATGTGGACAGACGTTCGTTCATCCAGCACAAAGGGAACGGGTTGCAGGAGAAACCCTTACTCTGGTTTCTCAGTCTGTTTCTTAGTGCCGGTTTGAAGTGCCTGCCGTTTTCACTGTAAAACCGAGTTGGAGCTTGTACCTCCCCATATATATGTATGGAGTGGAGTTTGCCAATGAAAAGAAACTTTGTGTTCCCTTCAAGCTAGGTGAAGGACGGCTTTCACACACACTTGTCTCTCAGAACTGGGCAAGTGGAGAGACGTTCGTTCATCCAGCAGAAAGGGAACGGGTTGCAGGGGAAACCATTACTCTGGTTTCTCAGTCTGATTCCAAGTGCCGATTTGAAGTGCCTGCCGTTTTCACTGTAAACCGAGTTGGAGCTTGTACCTCCCCATATATATGTATGGAGTGGAGTTTGCAACTGAAAAGAAACTTTGTGTTCCCTTCAAGCTAGGTGAAGGACGGCTTTCACACACACTTATCTCTCAGAACTCAGCATGTGGAGAGACGTTCGTTCATCCAGCACAAAGGGAACGGGTTGCAGGAGAAACCGTTACTCTGGTTTCTCAGTTTGTTTCCCAGTGCCGGTTTGAAGTGCCTGCCGTTTTCACTGTAAAACCGAGTTGGAGCTTGTACCTCCCCATATATATGTATGGAGTGGAGTTTGCCACTGAAAAGAAACTTTGTGTTCCTTTCAAGCTAGGTGAAGGACGGCTTTCACACACACTTAACTCTCAGAACTGAGCATGTGGAGAGACGTTCTTTCATCCAGCACAAAGGGAACGGGTTGCAGGAGAAACCCTTACTCTGGTTTCTCAGTCTGTTTCCTAGTGCCGGTTTGATGTGCCTGCCGTTTTCACTGTAAAACCGAGTTGGAGCATGTTCCTCCCCATATATATGTATGGAGTGGAGTTTGCCACTGAAAAGAAACTTTGTGTTCCCTTCAAGCTAGGTGAAGGACGGCTTTCAAACACACTTATCTCTCAGAACTGAGCATGTGGAGAGACGTTCGTTCATCCAGCACAAAGGGAACGGGTTGCAGGAGAAACACTTACTGTGGTTTTCAGTCTGTTTCCTAGTGCCGGTTTGAAGTTCCTGCAGTTGTCACTATAAAACCGATTTGGAGCATGTACCTCCCCATATATATGTATGGAGTGGAGTTTGCCACTGAAAAGAAACTGTGTTCCCTTCAAGTTAGGTGAAGGACGGCTTTCACACACACTTATCTCTCAGAACTGAGCATTTGGAGAGACGTTCGTTCATCCAGCACAAAGAGAACGGGTTGCAGGAGATACCCTTACTGTGGTTTCTCAGTCTGTTTCCTAGTGCTGGTTTGAAGTGCCTGCCGTTTTCACTGTAAAACCGGGTTACAGCTTCTACCTCCCCATATAAATTTATGGAGTGGAGTTTGCCACTGAAAAGAAACTTTGTGTTCCCTTCAAGCTAGGTGAAGGACGGCTTTCACACACACTTATCTCTCAGAACTGAGCATGTGGAGAGACGTTCGTTCATCCAGCACAAAGGGATCGGGTTGCAGGAGAAACCCTTACTCTGGTTTCTCAGTCTGTTTCCTAGTGCCGGTTTGAAGTGCCTGCCGTTTTCACTGTAAAACCGAGTTGCAGCTTCTTCCTCCCCATATATATGTATGGAGTGGAGTTTGCAAGTGAAAAGAAATTTTGTGTTCCCTTCAAGCTATGTGAAGGACGGCATTCACACTCACTTATCTCTCAGAACTGAGCATGTGGAGAGACGTTCGTTCATGCAGCAAAAAGGGAACGGGTTGAAGTAGAAACCCTTACTCTCGTTTCTCAGTCTGTTTCCTAGTGCCGTTTTGAAGTGCCTGCCGTTTTCACTGTAAAACCGAGGTGGAGCTTGTACCTCCCCATATATTTGAATGGAGTGGAGTTTGCCACTGAAAAGAAACTTTGTGTTCCCTTCAAGCTAGGTGAAGGACGGCTTTCACACACAATTATCTCTCAAAACTGAGCATGTGGAGAGACTTTCGTTCATCCAGCACAAAGGGAACGGTTTGCAGGAGAAACCCTTACTCTGGTTTCTCAGTCTTTTTCCTAGTGCCGGTTAGAAGTGCCTGCCGTTTTCACTGTAAAACCGAGTTGGAGCTTGTACCTCCCCATATATATGTAAGGGGTGGAGTTGGAAACTGAAAAGAAACTTTGTGTTCCCTTCAAGCTAGGTGAAGGACGGCTTTCACACACATTTATCTCTCAGAACTGAGCATGTGGAGAGACGTTCGTTCATTCAGCACAAAGGGAACGGGTTGCAGGAGAAACCCTTACTCTGGTTTCTCAGTCTGTTTCCTAGTGCCGGTTTGAAGTGCCTGCCGTTTTCACTGTAAAACCGAGTTGGAGCTTGTACCTCCCCATATATATGTATGGAGTGGAGTTTGCCACTGAAAAGAAACTTTGTGTTCCCTTCAAGCTAGGTGAAGGACGGCTTTCACACACACTTGTCTCTCAGAATTGAGCATGTGGAGAGACGTTCGTTCATCCAGCACAAAGGGAACGGGTTGCAGGGGAAACCCTTTCTCTGGTTTCTCAGTCTGATTCCAAGTGCCGATTTGAAGTGCCTGCAGTTTTCACTGTAAACCGAGTTGGAGCTTGTAACTCCCCATATATATGTATGGAGTGGAGTTGGAAACTGAAAAGAAACTTTGTGTTCCCTTCAAGCTAGGTGAAGGACGGCTTCACACACACATATCTCTCACAACTGAGCATGTGGGGAGACGTTCGTTCATCCAGCACAAAGGGAACGGGTTGCAGCAGAAACCATTACTCTGGTTTCTCAGTCTGTTACCTCGTGCCGTTTTGAAGTGCCTGCCGTTTTCACTGTAAAACCGAGTTGGAGCTTGTACCACCCCATATATATGTATGGAGTGGTGTTTGCCACTGAAAAGAAACTTTGTGTTCCTTTCAAGCTAGGTGAAGGACGGCTTTCACACACACTTAACTCTCAGAACTGAGCATGTGGAGAGACGTTCGTTCATCCAGCACAAAGGGAACGGGTTGCAGGAGAAACCCTTACCCTGGGTTCTCAGTCGGTTTCCTAGTGTCGGGTTGAAGTGCCTGACGTTTTCACTGTAAAACCGAGTTGGAGCTTATTCTTCCCCATATATATGTATGGAGTGGAGTTTGCCACTGAAAAGAAACTTTGTGTTCCCTTCAAGCTAGGTGAAGGACGGCTTTCAAACACACTTATCTCTCCGAACTGAGCATGTGGAGAGATGTTCGTTCATCCAGCACAAAGGGAACGGGTTGCAGGAGAAACACTTACTGTGGTTTTCAGTCTGTTTCCTAGTGCCGGTTTGAAGTTCCTGCAGTTGTCACTGTAAAACCGATTTGGAGCTTGTACCTCCCCATATATATGTATGGAGTGGAGTTTGCCACTGAAAAGAAACTGTGTTCCCTTCAAGCTAGGTGAAGGACGGCTTTCACACACACTTATCTCTCAGAACTGAGCATGTGGAGAGACGTTCGTTCATCCAGCACAAAGGGAACGGGTTGCAGGAGATACCCTTACTGTGGTTTCTCAGTCTGTTTCCTAGTGCTGGTTTGAAGTGCCTGCCGTTTTCACTGTAAAACCGGGTTACAGCTTCTACCTCCCCATATATATGTATGGAGTGGAGTTTGCCACTGAAAAGAAACTTTGTGTTCCATTCAAGCGAGGTGAAGGACGGCTTTCACACATACTTATCTCTCAGAACTGAGCATGTGGAGAGACGTTCGTTCATCCAGCACAAAGGGAACGGGTTGCAGGAGAAACCCTTACTCTGGTTTCTCAGTGTGTTTCCTAGTGCCGGTTTGAAGTGCCTGCCGTTTCCACTGTAAATACGAGTTGGAGCTTGAACCTCCCCATATATATGTATGGAGAGGAGTTTGCCACTGAAAAGAAACTTTGTGTTCCCTTCAAGCTAGTTGAAGGACGGCTTTCACACACACTTATCTCTCAGAACTGAGCATATGGAGAGACGTTCGTTCATCAAGCACAATTGGAACGGGTTGCAGGAGAAACCCTTACTCTGGTTTCTCAGTCTGTTTCCTAGTGCCGGTTTGAAGTGCCTGCCGTTTTCACTGTAAAACCGAGTTGGAGCTTGTACCTCCCCATATCTATGTATGGAGTGGAGTTTGCAACTGAAAAGAAACATTGTGTTCCCTTCAAGCTAGGTGAATGACGGCTTTCACACACACTTATCTCTCAGAACTGAGCATGTGGATAGACGTTCGTTCATCCAGCACAAAGGGAACGCGTTGCAGGAGAAACCGTTTCTTTGGTTTCTCAGTTTGTTTCCCAATGCCGGTTTGAAGTGCCTACCGTTTTCACTGTAAAACCGAGTTGGAGCTTGTACCTCCCCATATATATGTATGGAGTGGAGTTTGCCACTGAAAAGAAACTTTGTGTTCCCTTCAAGCAAGGTGAAGGACGGCTTTCACACACACTTGTCTCTCAGAACTGAGCATGTGGAGAGACGTTCGTTCATCCAGCACAAAGGGAACGGGTTGCAGGAGAAACCCTTACTCTGGTTTCTCAATCTGTTTCCTAGTGTCGGTTTGAAGTGCCTGCCGTTTTCACTGTAAAATCGACTTGCAGTTTGTTCCTCCCCATATATATGTATGGAGTGGAGTTTGCAACTGAAAAGAAACTTTGTGTTCCCTTCAAGCTAGGTGAAGGACGGCTTTCACACACACTTGTCTCTCAGAACTGAGCATGTGGAGAGAAATTCGTTCATCCAGCACAAAGGGAACGGGTTGCAGGAGAAACCCTGACTCTGGTTTCTCAGGCTGTTTCCTAGTGCCGGTTTGAAGTGCCTGCCGTTTTCATTGTAAAACCGAGTTGGAGCTTGTTCCTCCCCATATATATGTATGGAGTGGAGTTTGCCTCTGAAAAGAAACTTTGTGTTCCCTTCAAGCTATGTGAACGACGGCTTTCACACACACTTATCTCTCAGAACTGAGCATGTGGAGAGACGTTCGTTCATCCAGCACAAAGGGAACGGGTTGCAGGAGAAACCCTTACTCTGGTTTCTTAGTCTGTTTCCTAGTGCCGGTTTGAAGTGCCTGCCGTTTTCACTGTAAAACCGAGTTGGAGCTTGTACCTCCCCATATATATGAATGGAGTGGAGTTTGCCACTGAAAAGAAACTTTGTGTTCCCTTCAAGCTAGGTGAAGGACGGCTTTCACACACACTTATCTCTCAGAACTGAGCATGTGGAGAGACTTTCGTTCATCCAGCACAAAGGGAACGGGTTGCAGGAGAAACCCTTACTCTGGTTTCTCAGTCTGTTTCCTAGTGCCGGTTTGAAGTGCCTGCCGTTTTCACTGTAAAACCGAGTTGGAGCTTGTACCTCCCCATATATATGTATGGAGTGGAGTTTGCCACTGAAAAGAAACTTTGTGTTCCCTTCAAGCTAGGTGAAGGACGGCTTTCACACACACTTAACTCTCAGAACTGAGCATGTGGAGAGACGTTCGTTCATCCAGCACAAAGGGAACGGGTTGCAGGACAAACCCTTACCCTGAGTTCTCAGTCGGTTTCCTAGTGTCGGTTTGAAGTGCCTGCCGTTTTCACTGTAAAACCGAGTTGGAGCTTATTCTTCCCCATATATATGTATGGAGTGGAGTTTGCCACTGAAAAGAAACTTTGTGTTCCCTTCAAGCTAGGTGAAGGACGGCTTTCAAACACACTTATCTCTCAGAACTGAGCATGTGGAGAGATGTTCGTTCATCCAGCACAAAGGGAACGGGTTGCAGGAGAAACACTTACTGTGGTTTTCAGTCTGTTTCCTAGTGCCGGTTTGAAGTTCCTGCAGTTGTCACTGTAAAACCGATTTGGAGCTTGTACCTCCCCATATATATGTATGGAGTGGAGTTTGCCACTGAAAAGAAACTGTGTTCCCTTCAAGCTAGGTGAAGGACGGCTTTCACACACACTTATCTCTCAGAACTGAGCATGTGGAGAGACGTTCGTTCATCCAGCACAAAGGGAACGGGTTGCAGGAGAAACCCTTACTCTGGGTTCTCAGTCTGTTTCCTAGTGCTGGTTTGAAGTGCCTGCCGTTTTCACTGTAAAACCGGGTTACAGCTTCTACCTCCCCATATATATGTATGGAGTGGAGTTTGCCACTGAAAAGAAACTTTGTGTTCCCTTCAAGCTATGTGAAGGACGGCATTCACACTCACTTATCTCTCAGAACTGAGCATGTGGAGAGACGTTCGTTCATGCAGCACAAAGGGAACGGGTTGAAGTAGAAACCCTTACTCTGGTTTCTCAGTCTGTTTCCTAGTGCCGGTTTGAAGTGCCTGCCGTTTTCACTGTAAAACCGATTTGGAGCTTGTACCTCCCCATATATATGTATGGAGTGGAGTTTGCCACTGAAAAGAAACTTTGTGTTCCATTCAAGCGAGGTGAAGGACGGCTTTCACACATACTTATCTCTCAGAACTGAGCATGTGGAGAGACATTCGTTCATCCAGCACAAAGGGAACGGGTTGCAGGAGAAACCCTTACTCTGGTTTCTCAGTGTGTTTCCTAGTGCCGGTTTGAAGTGCCTGCCGTTTTCACTGTAAATCCGAGTTGGAGCTTGGACCTCACCATATATATGTATGGAGTGGAGTTTGCCACTGAAAAGAAACTTTGTGTTCCCTTCAAGCTAGTTGAAGGACGGCTTTCACACACACTTATCTCTCAGAACTGAGCATATGGAGAGACGTTCGTTCATCCAGCACAATTGGAACGGGTTGCAGGAGAAACCCTTACTCTGGTTTCTCAGTCTGTTTCCTAGTTCCGGTTTGAAGTGCCTGCCGTTTTCACTGTAAAACCGAGTTGGAGCTTGTACCTCCCCATATCTATGTATGGAGTGGAGTTTGCAACTGAAAAGAAATATTGTGTTCCCTTCAAGCTAGGTGAAGGACGGCTTTCACACACACTTATCTCTCAGAACTGAGCATGTGGAGAGACGTTCGTTCATCCAGCACAAAGGGAACGGGTTGCAGGAGAAACCTTTTCTTTGGTTTCTCAGTTTGTTTCCCAATGCCGGTTTGAAGTGCCTGCCGTTTTCACTGTAAAACCGAGTTGGAGCTTGTACCTCCCCATATATATGTATGGAGTGGAGTTTGAAACTGAAAAGTAACTTTGTGTTCCCTTCAAGCTAGGTGAAGGATGGCTTTCACACACACTTATCTCTCAGAACTGAGCATGTGGAGAGACGTTCGTTCATCCAGCACAAAGGGAACGGGTTGCAGGAGAAACCCTTACTCTGGTTTCTCAGTCTGTTTCCTAGTGCCGGTTTGAAGTGCCTGCCGTTTTCACTGTAAAACCGGGTTTCAGCTTCTACCTCCCCATATATATGTATGGAGTGGAGTTTGCAACTGAAACGAAACTTTGTATTCCCTTCAAGCTAGGTGAAGGACGGCTTTCACACACACTTATCTCTCAGAACTGAGCATGTGGAGAGACGTTCGTTCATCCAGCACAAAGGGAACGGGTTGCAGGAGAAACCCTTACTCTGGTTTCTCAGTCTGTTTCCTAGTGCCGGTTTGAAGTGCCTGCCGTTTTCACTGTAAAACCGAGTTGGAGCTTGTACCTCCCCATATATATGTATGGAGTGGAGTTTGCCACTGAAAAGAAACTTTGTGTTCCATTCAAGCGAGGTGAAGGACGGCTTTCACACATACTTATCTCTCAGAACTGAGCATGTGGAGAGACGTTCGTTCATCCAGCACAAAGGGAACGGGTTGCAGGAGAAACCCTTACTCTGGTTTCTCAGTCTGTTTCCTAGTGCCGGTTTGAAGTGCCTGCCTTTTTCACTGTAAATCCGAGTTGGAGCTTGAACCTCCCCATATATATGTATGGAGTGGAGTTGGAAACTGAAAAGAAACTTTGTGTTCCCTTCAAGCTAGGTGAAGGACGGCTTTCACACACACTTATCTTTCAGAACTGAGCATGTGGAGAGACGTTCGTTCATCCAGCACAAAGGGAACGGATTGCAGGAGAAACCCTTACTCTGGTTTCTCAGTCTGTTTCCTAATGCCGGTTTGAAGTGCCTGCCGTTTTCACTGTAAAACCGAGTTGGAGCTTGTACCTCCCCATATATATGTATGAAGTGTAGTTGGAAACTGAAAAGAAACTTTGTCTTCCCTTCAAGCTATGTGAAGTACGGCTTTCACACACACTTATCTCTCAGAACTGAGCATGTGGAGAGACTTTCGTTCATCCATCAAAGGGAACGGGTTGCAGGAGAAACCCTTATTCTGGGTTCTCAGGCTGTTTCCTAGTGCCGGTTTTAAGTGCCTGGCGTTTTCACTGTAAAATAGAGTTGGAGCTTGTTCCTCCCCATATATATGTATGGGGTGGAATTTGCCACTGAAAAGAAACTTTGTGTTCCCTTCAAGCTAGGTGAAGGACGGCTTTCACACACACTTATCTCTCAGAACTGAGCATGTGGAGAGACGTTCGTTCATCCAGCACAAAGGGAACGGGTTGCAGGAGAAACCGTTACTTTGGTTTCTCAGTTTGTTTCCCAATGCCGGTTTGAAGTGCCTGCCGTTTTCACTGTAAAACCGAGTTGGAGCTTGTACCCCCCCATATATATGTATGGAGTGGAATTTGCAACTGAAAAGAAACTTTGTGTTCCCTTCAAGCTAGGTGAAGGACCGCGTTCACACACACTTATCTCTCAGAACTGAGCATGTGGAGAGACGTTCGTTCAACCAGCACAAAGGGAACGGGTTGCAGGAGAAACCCTTACTCTGGTTTCTCAGTCTGTTTCCTAGTGCCGGTTTGAAGTGCCTGCCGTTTTCACTGTAAAACCGAGTTGGAGCTTGTACCTCCCCATATATATGTAAGGGGTGGAGTTGGAAACTGAAAAGAAACTTTGTGTTCCCTTCAAGCTAGGTGAAGGACGGCTTTCACACACACTTGTCTCTCAGAACTGAGCATTTGGAGAGACGTTCGTTCATCCAGCACAAAGGGAACGGGTGGCAGGGGAAACCCTTACTCTGCTTTCTCAGTCTGATTCCAAGTGCCGGTTTGAAGTGCCTGCCGTTTTCACTGTAAAACCGAGTTGGAGCTTGTACCTCCCCATATATATGTAAGGGGTGGAGTTGGAAACTGAAAAGAAACTTTGTGTTCCCTTCAAGCTATGTGAAGGACGGCTTTCACACACACTTATATCTCAGAACTGAGCATGTGGAGAGAGGTTCGTTCATCCAGCACAAAGGGAACGGGTTGCAGCAAAAACCCTTACTCTGGTTTCTCAGTCTGTTTCCTAGTGCCGGTTTGAAGTGCCTGCCGTTTTCACTGTAAAACCGAGTTGGAGCTTGTACCTCCCCATATATATGTAAGGGGTGGAGTTGGAAACTTAAAAGAAACTTTGTGTTCCCTTCAAGCTAGGTGAAGGACGGCTTTCACACACACTTATCTCTAAGAACTGAGCATGTGGAGAGACGTTCGTTGATCCAGCACAAAGGGAACTGGTTGCAGGAGAAACCCTTATTCTGGTTTCTCAGTCTGTTTCCTAGTGCCGGTTTGAAGTGCCTGAAGTTGTCACAGTAAATCCGAGTTGCAGCTTGTTCCTCCCCATATATATGTATGGAGTGGAGTTTGCCACTGAAAAGAAACTTTGTGTTCCCTTCAAGCTAGGTGAAGGACGGTTTTCACACACACTTATCTCTCAGAACTGAGCATGTGGAGAGACGTTCGTTCATCCAGCACAAAGGGAACGGGTTGCAGGAGAAACCCTTACTCTGGTTTCTCAGTCTGTTTCCTAGTGCCGGTTTGAAGTGCCTGCCGTTTTCACGGTAAAACCGAGTTGGAGCTTGTACCTCCCCATATATATGTACGGAGTGGAGTTGGAAACTGAAAAGAAACATTGTGTTCCCTTCAAGCTAGGTGAAGGACGGCTTTCACACACACTTGTCTCTCAGAACTGAGCATGTGGAGAGAAGTTCGTTCATCCAGCACAAAGGGAACGGGTTGCAGGAGAAACCCTTACTCTGGTTTCTCAGTCTGTTTCCTAGTGCCGGTTTGAAGTGCCTGCCGTTTTCACTGTAAAACCGTTTTGGAGCTTGTACCTCCCCATATATATGTATGGAGTGGAGTTGGAAACTGAAAGGAAACTTTGTGTTCCCTTCAAGCTAGGTGAAGGACGGCTTTCACAAACACTTATCTCTCAGAACTGAGCATGTGGAGAGACGTTCGTTCATCCAGCACAAAGGGAACGGGTTGCAGGAGAAACCCTTACTCTGGGTTCTCAGTCTGTTTCCTAACGCCGGTTTGAAGTGCCTGCCGTTTTGACTGTAAAACCGAGTTGGAGCTTGTACCTCCCCATATATATGTATGGAGTGGAGTTTGCCACTGAAAAGAAACTTTGTGTTCCCTTCAAGCTAGGTGAAGGACGGCTTTCACACACACTTATCTCTCAGAAATGAGCATGTGGAGAGACGTTCGTTGAACCAGCACAAAGGGAACTGGTTGCAGGAGAAACCCTTACTCTGGTTTCTCAGTCTGTTTCCTAGTGCCGGTTTGAAGTGCCTGAAGTTGTCACAGTAAAACCGAGTTGCAGCATGTTCCTCCCCATATATATGTATGGAGTGGAGTTTGCCACTGAAAAGGAACTTTGTGTTCCCTTCAAGCTAGGTGAAGGACGGCTTTCACACACACATATCTTTCAGAACTGAGCATGTGGAGAGACGTTCGTTCATCCAGCACAAAGGGAACGGGTTGCAGGAGAAACCCTTACTCTGGTTTCTCAGTCTGTTTCCTAGTGCCGGTTTGAAGTGCCTGCCGTTTTCACTGTAAAACCGAGTTGGAGTTTGTTCCTCCCCATATATATGTATGGAGTGGAGTTTGCCTCTGAAAAGAAACTTTGTGTTCCCTTCAAGCTATGTAAAGGACGGCTTTCACACACACTTATCTCTCAGAACTGAGCATGTGGAGAGACGTTCGTTCATCCAGCACAAAGTGAACGGGTTGTAGGAGAAACCCTTACTCTGGTTTCTTAGTCTGTTTCCTAGTGCCGGTTTGAAGTGCCTGCCGTTTTCACTGTAAATCCGAGTTGGAGCTTGTACCTCCCCATATATATGTATGGAGTGGAGTTTGCCACTGAAAAGAAACTTTGTGTTCCCTTCAAGCTAGGTGAAGGACGGCTTTCACACACACTTATCTCTCAGAACTGAGCATGTGGAGAGACTTTCGTTCATCCAGCACAAAGGGAACGGGTTGCAGGAGAAACCCTTACTCTGGTTTCTCAGTCTGTTTCCTAGTGCCGGTTTGAAGTGCCTGCCGTTTTCACTGTAAAACCGAGTTGGAGCTTGTACCTCCCCATATATATGTAAGGGGTGGAGTTGGAAACTGAAAAGAAACTTTGTGTTCCCTTCAAGCTAGGTGAAGGACGGCTTTCACACACACTTATCTCTCAGAACTGAGCATGTGGAGAGACTTTCGTTCATCCAGCACAAAGGGAACGGGTTGCAGGGGAAACCCTTACTCTGGGTTCTCAGTCAGTTTCCTAGTGCCTGTTTGAAGTGCCTGCCGTTTTCACTGTAAAACAGAGTTGGAGCTTGTACCTCCCCATATATATGTATGGATTGGAGTTTGCAACTGAAAAGAAACTTTGTGTTCCCTTCAAGCTAGGTGAAGGACGACTTTCACACACACTTATCTCTCAGAACTGAGCATGTGGAGAGACGTTCGTTCATCCAGCACAAAGGGAACGGGTTGCAGGAGAAACCCTTACTCTGGTTTCTCTGTCTGTTTCCTAGTGCCGGTTTGAAGTGCCTGCCGTTTTCACTATAAAACCGAGTTGGAGCTTGTACCTCCCCTTATATATGTATGGAGTGGAGTTTGCCACTGAAAAGAAACTTTGTGTTCCCTTCAAGCTAGGTGAAGGACGGCTTTCACACACACTTATCTCTCAGAACTGAGCATGTGGAGAGAGGTTCGTTCATCCAGCACAAAGGGAACGGGTTGCAGGAGAAACCCTTACTCTGGTTTCTCAGTCTGTTTCCTAATGCCGGTTTGAAGGGCCTGCCGTTTTCACTGTAAAACCGTTTTGGAGCTTGTACCCCCCATATATATGTATGGAGTGGAGTTGGAAACTGAAAGGAAACTTTGTGTTCCCTTCAAGCTAGGTGAAGGACGGCTTTCACACACACTTGTCTCTCAGAACTGAGCATGTGGAGAGACGTTCGTTCATCCAGCACAAAGGGAACGGGTTGCAGGAGAAACCCTTACTCTGGGTTCTCAGTCTGTTTCCTAACGCCGGTTTGAAGTGCCTGCCGTTTTGACTGTAAAACCGAGTTGGAGCTTGTACCTCCCCATATATATGTATGGAGTGGAGTTTGCCACTGAAAAGAAACTTTGTGTTCCCTTCAAGCTAGGTGAAGGACGGCTTTCACACACACTTATCTCTCAGAACTGAGCATGTGGAGAGACGTTCGTTGATCCAGCACAAAGGGAACTGGTTGCAGGAGAAACCCTTACTCTGGTTTCTCAGTCTGTTTCCTACTGCCGGTTTGAAGTGCCTGAAGTTGTCACAGTAAAACCGAGTTGCAGCTTGTTCCTCCCCATATATATGTATGGAGTGGAGTTTGCCACTGAAAAGGAACTTTGGGTTCCCTTCAAGCTAGGTGAAGGACGGCTTTCACACACACATATCTTTCAGAACTGAGCATGTGGAGAGACGTTCGTTCATCCAGCACAAAGGGAACGGGTTGCAGGAGAAACCCATACTCTGGTTTCTCAGTCTGTTTCCTAGTGCCGGTTTGAAATGCCTGCCGTTTTCACTGTAAAACCGAGTTGGAGCTTGTACCTCCCCATATATATGTAAGGATTGGAGTTGGAAAATGAAAAGAAACTTTGTGTTCCCTTCAAGCTAGGTGAAGGACGGCTTTCACACACACTTATCTCTCAGAACTGAGCATGTGGAGAGACGTTCGTTCATCCAGCACAATGGGAACGGGTTGCAGGGGAAACCATTACTCTGGTTTCTCAGTCTGTTTCCTAGTGCCGGTTTGAAGTGCCTGCCGTTTTCACTGTAAAACCGAGTTGGAGCTTGTTCCTCCCCAAATATATGTATGGAGTGGAGTTTGCCTCTGAAAAGAAACTTTGTGTTCCCTTCAAGCTATGTGAAGGACGGCTTTCACACACACTTATCTCTCAGAACTGAGCATGTGGAGAGACGTTCGTTCATCCAGCACAAAGGGAACGGGTTGCAGGAGAAACCCTTACTCTGGATTCTTAGTCTGTTTCCTAGTGCCGGTTTGAAGTGCCTGCCGTTTTCACTGTAAAACCGATTTGGAGCTTGTACCTCCCCATATATATGTATGGAGTGGAGTTTGCCACTGAAAAGAAACTTTGTGTTCCCTTCAAGCTAGGTGAAGGACGGCTTTCACACACACTTATCTCTCAGAACTGAGCATGTGGAGAGACTTTCGTTCATCCAGCACAAAAGGAACGGGTTGCAGGAGAAACCCTTACTCTGGTTTCTCAGTCTGTTTCCTAGTGCCGGTTTGAAGTGCCTGCCGTTTTCACTGTAAAACCGAGTTGGAGCTTGTACCTCCCCATATATATGTAAGGGGTGGATTTGGAAACTGAAAAGAAACTTTGTGTTCCCTTCAAGCTAGGTGAAGGACGGCTTTCACACACACTTATCTCTCAGAACTGAGCATGTGGAGAGACGTTCTTTCATCCAGCACAAAGGGAACGGGTTGCAGGAGCAACCCTTACTCTGGTTTCTCAGTCTGTTTCCTAGTGCCGGTTTGAAGTGCCTGCCGTTTTCACTGTAAAACCGAGTTGGAGCTTGTACCTCCCCATATATAAGTATGGAGTGGAGTTTGCCACTGAAAAGAAACTATGTGTTCCCTTCAAGCTAGGTGAAGGACGGCTTTCACACACACTTGTCTCTCAGAACTGAGCATGTGGAGAGACGTTCGTTCATCCAGCACAAAGGGAACGGGTGGCAGGGGAAACCCTTACTCTGGTTTCTCAGTCTGATTCCAAGTGCCGGTTTGAAGTGCCTGCCGTTTTCACTGTAAAACCGAGTTGGAGCTTGTACCTCCCCATATATATGTAAGGGGTAGAGTTGGAAACTGTAAAGAAACTTTGTGTTCCCTTCAAGCTAGGTGAAGGACGGCTTTCACACACACATATCTCTCAGAACTGAGCATGTGGAGAGACGTTCGTTCATCCAGCACAAAGGGAACGGGTTGCAGGAGAAACCCTTACTCTGGTTTCTCAGTCTGTTTCCTAGTGCCGGTTTGAAGTGCCTGCCGTTTTCACTGTAAAACCGAGTTGGAGCTTGTACCTCCCCATATATATGTATGGAGTGGAGTTTGCCACTGAAAAGAAACTTTGTGTTCCCTTCAAGCTAGGTGAAGGACGGCTTTCAAACACACTTATCTCTCAGAACTGAGCATGTGGAGAGACGTTCGTTCATCCAGCACAAAGGGAACGGGTTGCAGGTGAAACACTTACTGTGGTTTTCAGTCTGTTTCCTAGTGCCGGTTTGAAGTTCCTGCAGTTGTCACTATAAAACCGATTTGGAGCATGTACCTCCCCATATATATGTATGGAGTGGAGTTTGCCACTGAAAAGAAACTGTGTTCCCTTCAAGTTAGGTGAAGGACGGCTTTCACACACACTTATCTCTCAGAACTGAGCATTTGGAGAGACGTTCGTTCATCCAGCACAAAGAGAACGGGTTGCAGGAGATACCCTTACTGTGGTTTCTCAGTCTGTTTCCTAGTGCTGGTTTAAAGTGCCTGCCGTTTTCACTGTAAAACCGGGTTACAGCTTCTACCTCCCCATATAAATTTATGGAGTGGAGTTTGCCACTGAAAAGAAACTTTGTGTTCCCTTCAAGCTAGGTGAAGGACGGCATTCACACTCACTTATCTCTCAGAACTGAGCATGTGGAGAGACGTTCGTTCATGCAGCAAAAAGGGAACGGGTTGAAGTAGAAACCCTTACTCTCGTTTCTCAGTCTGTTTCCTAGTGCCGTTTTGAAGTGCCTGCCGTTTTCACTGTAAAACCGAGGTGGAGCTTGTACCTCCCCATATATATGTATGGATTGGAGTTTGCAACTGAAAAGAAACTTTGTGTTCCCTTCAAGCTAGGTGAAGGACGACTTTCACACACACTTATCTCTCAGAACTGAGCATGTGGAGAGACGTTCGTTCATCCAGCACAAAGGGAACGGGTTGCAGGAGAAACCCTTACTCTGGTTTCTCTGTCTGTTTCCTAGTGCCGGTTTGAAGTGCCTGCCGTTTTCACTATAAAACCGAGTTGGAGCTTGTACCTCCCCTTATATATGTATGGAGTGGAGTTTGCCACTGAAAAGAAACTTTGTGTTCCCTTCAAGCTAGGTGAAGGACGGCTTTCACACACACTTATCTCTCAGAACTGAGCATGTGGAGAGACGTTCGTTCATCCAGCACAAAGGGAACGGGTTGCAGGAGAAACCCTTACTCTGGTTTCTCAGTCTGTTTCCTAATGCCGGTTTGAAGGGCCTGCCGTTTTCACTGTAAAACCGTTTTGGAGCTTGTACCCCCCATATATATGTATGGAGTGGAGTTGGAAACTGAAAGGAAACTTTGTGTTCCCTTCAAGCTAGGTGAAGGACGGCTTTCACACACACTTGTCTCTCAGAACTGAGCATGTGGAGAGACGTTCGTTCATCCAGCACAAAGGGAACGGGTTGCAGGAGAAACCCTTACTCTGGGTTATCAGTCTGTTTCCTAACGCCGGTTTGAAGTGCCTGCCGTTTTGACTGTAAAACCGAGTTGGAGCTTGTACCTCCCCATATATATGTATGGAGTGGAGTTTGCCACTGAAAAGAAACTTTGTGTTCCCTTCAAGCTAGGTGAAGGACGGCTTTCACACACACTTATCTCTCAGAACTGAGCATGTGGAGAGACGTTCGTTGATCCAGCACAAAGGGAACTGGTTGCAGGAGAAACCCTTACTCTGGTTTCTCAGTCTGTTTCCTACTGCCGGTTTGAAGTGCCTGAAGTTGTCACAGTAAAACCGAGTTGCAGCTTGTTCCTCCCCATATATATGTATGGAGTGGAGTTTGCCACTGAAAAGGAACTTTGGGTTCCCTTCAAGCTAGGTGAAGGACGGCTTTCACACACACATATCTTTCAGAACTGAGCATGTGGAGAGACGTTCGTTCATCCAGCACAAAGGGAACGGGTTGCAGGAGAAACCCTTACTCTGGTTTCTCAGTCTGTTTCCTAGTGCCGGTTTGAAATGCCTGCCGTTTTCACTGTAAAACCGAGTTGGAGCTTGTACCTCCCCATATATATGTAAGGATTGGAGTTGGAAAATGAAAAGAAACTTTGTGTTCCCTTCAAGCTAGGTGAAGGACGGCTTTCACACACACTTATCTCTCAGAACTGAGCATGTGGAGAGACGTTCGTTCATCCAGCACAATGGGAACGGGTTGCAGGGGAAACCATTACTCTGGTTTCTCAGTCTGTTTCCTAGTGCCGGTTTGAAGTGCCTGCCGTTTTCACTGTAAAACCGAGTTGGAGCTTGTTCCTCCCCAAATATATGTATGGAGTGGAGTTTGCCTCTGAAAAGAAACTTTGTGTTCCCTTCAAGCTATGTGAAGGACGGCTTTCACACACACTTATCTCTCAGAACTGAGCATGTGGAGAGACGTTCGTTCATCCAGCACAAAGGGAACGGGTTGCAGGAGAAACCCTTACTCTGGATTCTTAGTCTGTTTCCTAGTGCCGGTTTGAAGTGCCTGCCGTTTTCACTGTAAAACCGATTTGGAGCTTGTACCTCCCCATATATATGTATGGAGTGGAGTTTGCCACTGAAAAGAAACTTTGTGTTCCCTTCAAGCTAGGTGAAGGACGGCTTTCACACACACTTATCTCTCAGAACTGAGCATGTGGAGAGACTTTCGTTCATCCAGCACAAAAGGAACGGGTTGCAGGAGAAACCCTTACTCTGGTTTCTCAGTCTGTTTCCTAGTGCCGGTTTGAAGTGCCTGCCGTTTTCACTGTAAAACCGAGTTGGAGCTTGTACCTCCCCATATATATGTAAGGGGTGGATTTGGAAACTGAAAAGAAACTTTGTGTTCCCTTCAAGCTAGGTGAAGGACGGCTTTCACACACACTTATCTCTCAGAACTGAGCATGTGGAGAGACGTTCGTTCATCCAGCACAAAGGGAACGGGTTGCAGGAGCAACCCTTACTCTGGTTTCTCAGTCTGTTTCCTAGTGCCGGTTTGAAGTGCCTGCCGTTTTCACTGTAAAACCGAGTTGGAGCTTGTACCTCCCCATATATAAGTATGGAGTGGAGTTTGCCACTGAAAAGAAACTATGTGTTCCCTTCAAGCTAGGTGAAGGACGGCTTTCACACACACTTGTCTCTCAGAACTGAGCATGTGGAGAGACGTTCGTTCATCCAGCACAAAGGGAACGGGTGGCAGGGGAAACCCTTACTCTGGTTTCTCAGTCTGATTCCAAGTGCCGGTTTGAAGTGCCTGCCGTTTTCACTGTAAAACCGAGTTGGAGCTTGTACCTCCCCATATATATGTAAGGGGTAGAGTTGGAAACTGTAAAGAAACTTTGTGTTCCCTTCAAGCTAGGTGAAGGACGGCTTTCACACACACATATCTCTCAGAACTGAGCATGTGGAGAGACGTTCGTTCATCCAGCACAAAGGGAACGGGTTGCAGGAGAAACCCTTACTCTGGGTTCTCAGTCTGTTTCCTAGTGCCGGTTTGAAGTGCCTGCCGTTTTCACTGTAAAACCGAGTTGGAGCTTGTACCTCCCCATATATATGTATGGAGTGGAGTTTGCCACTGAAAAGAAACTTTGTGTTCCCTTCAAGCTAGGTGAAGGACGGCTTTCAAACACACTTATCTCTCAGAACTGAGCATGTGGAGAGACGTTCGTTCATCCAGCACAAAGGGAACGGGTTGCAGGTGAAACACTTACTGTGGTTTTCAGTCTGTTTCCTAGTGCCGGTTTGAAGTTCCTGCAGTTGTCACTATAAAACCGATTTGGAGCATGTACCTCCCCATATATATGTATGGAGTGGAGTTTGCCACTGAAAAGAAACTGTGTTCCCTTCAAGTTAGGTGAAGGACGGCTTTCACACACACTTATCTCTCAGAACTGAGCATTTGGAGAGACGTTCGTTCATCCAGCACAAAGAGAACGGGTTGCAGGAGATACCCTTACTGTGGTTTCTCAGTCTGTTTCCTAGTGCTGGTTTGAAGTGCCTGCCGTTTTCACTGTAAAACCGGGTTACAGCTTCTACCTCCCCATATAAATTTATGGAGTGGAGTTTGCCACTGAAAAGAAACTTTGTGTTCCCTTCAAGCTAGGTGAAGGACGGCATTCACACTCACTTATCTCTCAGAACTGAGCATGTGGAGAGACGTTCGTTCATGCAGCAAAAAGGGAACGGGTTGAAGTAGAAACCCTTACTCTCGTTTCTCAGTCTGTTTCCTAGTGCCGTTTTGAAGTGCCTGCCGTTTTCACTGTAAAACCGAGGTGGAGCTTGTACCTCCCCATATATTTGAATGGAGTGGAGTTTGCCACTGAAAAGAAACTTTGTGTTCCCTTCAAGCTAGGTGAAGGACGGCTTTCACACACAATTATCTCTCAAAACTGAGCATGTGGAGAGACTTTCGTTCATCCAGCACAAAGGGAACGGTTTGCAGGAGAAACCCTTACTCTGGTTTCTCAGTCTGTTTCCTATTGCCGGTTAGAAGTGCCTGCCGTTTTCACTGTAAAACCGAGTTGGAGCTTGTACCTCCCCATATATATGTAAGGGGTGGAGTTGGAAACTGAAAAGAAACTTTGTGTTCCCTTCAAGCTAGGTGAAGGACGGCTTTCACACACATTTATCTCTCAGAACTGAGCATGTGGAGAGACGTTCGTTCATTCAGCACAAAGGGAACGGGTTGCAGGAGAAACCCTTACTCTGGTTTCTCAGTCTGTTTCCTAGTGCCGGTTTGAAGTGCCTGCCGTTTTCACTGTAAAACCGAGTTGGAGCTTGTACCTCCCCATATATATGTATGGAGTGGAGTTTGCCACTGAAAAGAAACTTTGTGTTCCCTTCAAGCTAGGTGAAGGACGGCTTTCACACACACTTGTCTCTCAGAATTGAGCATGTGGAGAGACGTTCGTTCATCCAGCACAAAGGGAACGGGTTGCAGGGGAAACCCTTTCTCTGGTTTCTCAGTCTGATTCCAAGTGCCGATTTGAAGTGCCTGCAGTTTTCACTGTAAACCGAGTTGGAGCTTGTAACTCCCCATATATATGTATGGAGTGGAGTTGGAAACTGAAAAGAAACTTTGTGTTCCCTTCAAGCTAGGTGAAGGACGGCTTCACACACACATATCTCTCACAACTGAGCATGTGGAGAGACGTTCGTTCATCCAGCACAAAGGGAACGGGTTGCAGCAGAAACCATTACTCTGGTTTCTCAGTCTGTTACCTCGTGCCGTTTTGAAGTGCCTGCCGTTTTCACTGTAAAACCGAGTTGGAGCTTGTACCTCCCCATATATATGTATGGAGTGGTGTTTGCCACTGAAAAGAAACTTTGTGTTCCCTTCAAGCTAGGTGAAGGACGGCTTTCACACACACTTATCTCTCAGAACTGAGCATGTGGAGAGACGTTCGTTCATCCAGCACAAAGGGAACGGGTTGCAGGAGATACCCTTACTGTGGTTTCTCAGTCTGTTTCCTAGTGCTGGTTTGAAGTGCCTGCCGTTTTCACTGTAAAACCGGGTTACAGCTTCTACCTCCCCATATATATGTATGGAGTGGAGTTTGCCACTGAAAAGAAACTTTGTGTTCCCTTCAAGCTATGTGAAGGACGGCATTCACACTCACTTATCTCTCAGAACTGAGCATGTGGAGAGACGTTCGTTCATGCAGCACAAAGGGAACGGGTTGAAGTAGAAACCCTTACTCTGGTTTCTCAGTATGTTTCCTAGTGCCGGTTTGAAGTGCCTGCCGTTTTCACTGTAAAACCGATTTGGAGCTTGTACCTCCCCATATATATGTATGGAGTGGAGTTTGCCACTGAAAAGAAACTTTGTGTTCCATTCAAGCGAGGTGAAGGACGGCTTTCACACATACTTATCTCTCAGAACTGAGCATGTGGAGAGACATTCGTTCATCCAGCACAAAGGGAACGGGTTGCAGGAGAAACCCTTACTCTGGTTTCTCAGTGTGTTTCCTAGTGCCGGTTTGAAGTGCCTGCCGTTTTCACTGTAAATCCGAGTTGGAGCTTGGACCTCCCCATATATATGTATGGAGTGGAGTTTGCCACTGAAAAGAAACTTTGTGTTCCCTTCAAGCTAGTTGAAGGACGGCTTTCACACACACTTATCTCTCAGAACTGAGCATATGGAGAGACGTTCGTTCATCCAGCACAATTGGAACGGGTTGCAGGAGAAACCCTTACTCTGGTTTCTCAGTCTGTTTCCTAGTTCCGGTTTGAAGTGCCTGCCGTTTTCACTGTAAAACCGAGTTGGAGCTTGTACCTCCCCATATCTATGTATGGAGTGGAGTTTGCAACTGAAAAGAAATATTGTGTTCCCTTGAAGCTAGGTGAAGGACGGCTTTCACACACACTTATCTCTCAGAACTGAGCATGTGGAGAGACGTTCGTTCATCCAGCACAAAGGGAACGGGTTGCAGGAGAAACCGTTTCTTTGGTTTCTCAGTTTGTTTCCCAATGCCGGTTTGAAGTGCCTGCCGTTTTCACTGTAAAACCGAGTTGGAGCTTGTACCTCCCCATATATATGTATGGAGTGGAGTTTGAAACTGAAAAGTAACTTTGTGTTCCCTTCAAGCTAGGTGAAGGATGGCTTTCACACACACTTATCTCTCAGAACTGAGCATGTGGAGAGACGTTCGTTCATCCAGCACAAAGGGAACGGTTTGCAGGAGAAACCCTTACTCTGGTTTCTCAGTCTGTTTCCTAGTGCCGGTTTGAAGTGCCTGCCGTTTTCACTGTAAAACCGGGTTTCAGCTTCTACCTCCCCATATATATGTATGGAGTGGAGTTTGCAACTGAAACGAAACTTTGTATTCCCTTCAAGCTAGGTGAAGGACGGCTTTCACACACACTTATCTCTCAGAACTGAGCATGTGGAGAGACGTTCGTTCATCCAGCACAAAGGGAACGGGTTGCAGGAGAAACCCTTACTCTGGTTTCTCAGTCTGTTTCCTAGTGCCGGTTTGAAGTGCCTGCCGTTTTCACTGTAAAACCGAGTTGGAGCTTGTACCTCCCCATATATATGTATGGAGTGGAGTTTGCCACTGAAAAGAAACTTTGTGTTCCATTCAAGCGAGGTGAAGGACGGCTTTCACACATACTTATCTCTCAGAACTGAGCATGTGGAGAGACGTTCGTTCATCCAGCACAAAGGGAACGGGTTGCAGGAGAAACCCTTACTCTGGTTTCTCAGTCTGTTTCCTAGTGCCGGTTTGAAGTACCTGCCTTTTTCACTGTAAATCCGAGTTGGAGCTTGAACCTCCCCATATATATGTATGGAGTGGAGTTGGAAACTGAAAAGAAACTTTGTGTTCCCTTCAAGCTAGGTGAAGGACGGCTTTCACACACACTTATCTTTCAGAACTGAGCATGTGGAGAGACGTTCGTTCATCCAGCACAAAGGGAACGGATTGCAGGAGAAACCCTTACTCTGGTTTCTCAGTCTGTTTCCTAATGCCGGTTTGAAGTGCCTGCCGTTTTCACTGTAAAACCGAGTTGGAGCTTGTACCTCCCCATATATATGTATGAAGTGTAGTTGGAAACTGAAAAGAAACTTTGTCTTCCCTTCAAGCTATGTGAAGTACGGCTTTCACACACACTTATCTCTCAGAACTGAGCATGTGGAGAGACTTTCGTTCATCCATCAAAGGGAACGGGTTGCAGGAGAAACCCTTATTCTGGGTTCTCAGGCTGTTTCCTAGTGCCGGTTTGAAGTGCCTGGCGTTTTCACTGTAAAATAGAGTTGGAGCTTGTTCCTCCCCATATATATGTATGGGGTGGAATTTGCCACTGAAAAGAAACTTTGTGTTCCCTTCAAGCTAGGTGAAGGACGGCTTTCACACACACTTATCTCTCAGAACTGAGCATGTGGAGAGACGTTCGTTCATCCAGCACAAAGGGAACGGGTTGCAGGAGAAACCGTTACTTTGGTTTCTCAGTTTGTTTCCCAATGCCGGTTTGAAGTGCCTGCCGTTTTCACTGTAAAACCGAGTTGGAGCTTGTACCCCCCCATATATATGTATGGAGTGGAATTTGCAACTGAAAAGAAACTTTGTGTTCCCTTCAAGCTAGGTGAAGGACCGCGTTCACACACACTTATCTCTCAGAACTGAGCATGTGGAGAGACGTTCGTTCATCCAGCACAAAGGGAACGGGTTGCAGGAGAAACCCTTACTCTGGTTTCTCAGTCTGTTTCCTAGTGCCGGTTTGAAGTGCCTGCCGTTTTCACTGTAAAACCGAGTTGGAGCTTGTACCTCCCCATATATATGTAAGGGGTGGAGTTGGAAACTGAAAAGAAACTTTGTGTTCCCTTCAAGCTAGGTGAAGGACGGCTTTCACACACACTTGTCTCTCAGAACTGAGCATTTGGAGAGACGTTCGTTCATCCAGCACAAAGGGAACGGGTGGCAGGGGAAACCCTTACTCTGCTTTCTCAGTCTGATTCCAAGTGCCGGTTTGAAGTGCCTGCCGTTTTCACTGTAAAATCGAGTTGGAGCTTGTACCTCCCCATATATATGTAAGGGGTGGAGTTGGAAACTGAAAAGAAACTTTGTGTTCCCTTCAAGCTATGTGAAGGACGGCTTTCACACACACTTATATCTCAGAACTGAGCATGTGGAGAGAGGTTCGTTCATCCAGCACAAAGGGAACGGGTTGCAGCAAAAACCCTTACTCTGGTTTCTCAGTCTGTTTCCTAGTGCCGGTTTGAAGTGCCTGCCGTTTTCACTGTAAAACCGAGTTGGAGCTTGTACCTCCCCATATATATGTAAGGGGTGGAGTTGGAAACTTAAAAGAAACTTTGTGTTCCCTTCAAGCTAGGTGAAGGACGGCTTTCACACACACTTATCTCTAAGAACTGAGCATGTGGAGAGACGTTCGTTGATCCAGCACAAAGGGAACTGGTTGCAGGAGAAACCCTTATTCTGGTTTCTCAGTCTGTTTCCTAGTGCCGGTTTGAAGTGCCTGAAGTTGTCACAGTAAATCCGAGTTGCAGCTTGTTCCTCCCCATATATATGTATGGAGTGGAGTTTGCCACTGAAAAGAAACTTTGTGTTCCCTTCAAGCTAGGTGAAGGACGGTTTTCACACACACTTATCTCTCAGAACTGAGCATGTGGAGAGACGTTCGTTCATCCAGCACAAAGGGAACGGGTTGCAGGAGAAACCCTTACTCTGGTTTCTCAGTCTGTTTCCTAGTGCCGGTTTGAAGTGCCTGCCGTTTTCACTGTAAAACCGAGTTGGAGCTTGTACCTCCCCATATATATGTACGGAGTGGAGTTGGAAACTGAAAAGAAACATTGTGTTCCCTTCAAGCTAGTTGAAGGACGGCTTTCACACACACTTGTCTCTCAGAACTGAGCATGTGGAGAGAAGTTCGTTCATCCAGCACAAAGGGAACGGGTTGCAGGAGAAACCCTTACTCTGGTTTCTCAGTCTGTTTCCTAGTGCCGGTTTGAAGTGCCTGCCGTTTTCACTGTAAAACCGTTTTGGAGCTTGTACCTCCCCATATATATGTATGGAGTGGAGTTGGAAACTGAAAGGAAACTTTGTGTTCCCTTCAAGCTAGGTGAAGGACGGCTTTCACAAACACTTATCTCTCAGAACTGAGCATGTGGAGAGACGTTCGTTCATCCAGCACAAAGGGAACGGGTTGCAGGAGAAACCCTTACTCTGGGTTCTCAGTCTGTTTCCTAACGCCGGTTTGAAGTGCCTGCCGTTTTGACTGTAAAACCGAGTTGGAGCTTGTACCTCCCCATATATATGTATGGAGTGGAGTTTGCCACTGAAAAGAAACTTTGTGTTCCCTTCAAGCTAGGTGAAGGACGGCTTTCACACACACTTATCTCTCAGAAATGAGCATGTGGAGAGACGTTCGTTGAACCAGCACAAAGGGAACTGGTTGCAGGAGAAACCCTTACTCTGGTTTCTCAGTCTGTTTCCTAGTGCCGGTTTGAAGTGCCTGCCGTTTTCACTGTAAAACCGGGTTTCAGCTTCTACCTCCCCATATATATGTATGGAGTGGAGTTTGCAACTGAAACGAAACTTTGTATTCCCTTCAAGCTAGGTGAAGGACGGCTTTCACACACACTTATCTCTCAGAACTGAGCATGTGGAGAGACGTTCGTTCATCCAGCACAAAGGGAACGGGTTGCAGGAGAAACCCTTACTCTGGTTTCTCAGTCTGTTTCCTAGTGCCGGTTTGAAGTGCCTGCCGTTTTCACTGTAAAACCGAGTTGGAGCTTGTACCTCCCCATATATATGTATGGAGTGGAGTTTGCCACTGAAAAGAAACTTTGTGTTCCATTCAAGCGAGGTGAAGGACGGCTTTCACACATACTTATCTCTCAGAACTGAGCATGTGGAGAGACGTTCGTTCATCCAGCACAAAGGGAACGGGTTGCAGGAGAAACCCTTACTCTGGTTTCTCAGTCTGTTTCCTAGTGCCGGTTTGAAGTACCTGCCTTTTTCACTGTAAATCCGAGTTGGAGCTTGAACCTCCCCATATATATGTATGGAGTGGAGTTGGAAACTGAAAAGAAACTTTGTGTTCCCTTCAAGCTAGGTGAAGGACGGCTTTCACACACACTTATCTTTCAGAACTGAGCATGTGGAGAGACGTTCGTTCATCCAGCACAAAGGGAACGGATTGCAGGAGAAACCCTTACTCTGGTTTCTCAGTCTGTTTCCTAATGCCGGTTTGAAGTGCCTGCCGTTTTCACTGTAAAACCGAGTTGGAGCTTGTACCTCCCCATATATATGTATGAAGTGTAGTTGGAAACTGAAAAGAAACTTTGTCTTCCCTTCAAGCTATGTGAAGTACGGCTTTCACACACACTTATCTCTCAGAACTGAGCATGTGGAGAGACTTTCGTTCATCCATCAAAGGGAACGGGTTGCAGGAGAAACCCTTATTCTGGGTTCTCAGGCTGTTTCCTAGTGCCGGTTTGAAGTGCCTGGCGTTTTCACTGTAAAATAGAGTTGGAGCTTGTTCCTCCCCATATATATGTATGGGGTGGAATTTGCCACTGAAAAGAAACTTTGTGTTCCCTTCAAGCTAGGTGAAGGACGGCTTTCACACACACTTATCTCTCAGAACTGAGCATGTGGAGAGACGTTCGTTCATCCAGCACAAAGGGAACGGGTTGCAGGAGAAACCGTTACTTTGGTTTCTCAGTTTGTTTCCCAATGCCGGTTTGAAGTGCCTGCCGTTTTCACTGTAAAACCGAGTTGGAGCTTGTACCCCCCCATATATATGTATGGAGTGGAATTTGCAACTGAAAAGAAACTTTGTGTTCCCTTCAAGCTAGGTGAAGGACCGCGTTCACACACACTTATCTCTCAGAACTGAGCATGTGGAGAGACGTTCGTTCATCCAGCACAAAGGGAACGGGTTGCAGGAGAAACCCTTACTCTGGTTTCTCAGTCTGTTTCCTAGTGCCGGTTTGAAGTGCCTGCCGTTTTCACTGTAAAACCGAGTTGGAGCTTGTACCTCCCCATATATATGTAAGGGGTGGAGTTGGAAACTGAAAAGAAACTTTGTGTTCCCTTCAAGCTAGGTGAAGGACGGCTTTCACACACACTTGTCTCTCAGAACTGAGCATTTGGAGAGACGTTCGTTCATCCAGCACAAAGGGAACGGGTGGCAGGGGAAACCCTTACTCTGCTTTCTCAGTCTGATTCCAAGTGCCGGTTTGAAGTGCCTGCCGTTTTCACTGTAAAATCGAGTTGGAGCTTGTACCTCCCCATATATATGTAAGGGGTGGAGTTGGAAACTGAAAAGAAACTTTGTGTTCCCTTCAAGCTATGTGAAGGACGGCTTTCACACACACTTATATCTCAGAACTGAGCATGTGGAGAGAGGTTCGTTCATCCAGCACAAAGGGAACGGGTTGCAGCAAAAACCCTTACTCTGGTTTCTCAGTCTGTTTCCTAGTGCCGGTTTGAAGTGCCTGCCGTTTTCACTGTAAAACCGAGTTGGAGCTTGTACCTCCCCATATATATGTAAGGGGTGGAGTTGGAAACTTAAAAGAAACTTTGTGTTCCCTTCAAGCTAGGTGAAGGACGGCTTTCACACACACTTATCTCTAAGAACTGAGCATGTGGAGAGACGTTCGTTGATCCAGCACAAAGGGAACTGGTTGCAGGAGAAACCCTTATTCTGGTTTCTCAGTCTGTTTCCTAGTGCCGGTTTGAAGTGCCTGAAGTTGTCACAGTAAATCCGAGTTGCAGCTTGTTCCTCCCCATATATATGTATGGAGTGGAGTTTGCCACTGAAAAGAAACTTTGTGTTCCCTTCAAGCTAGGTGAAGGACGGTTTTCACACACACTTATCTCTCAGAACTGAGCATGTGGAGAGACGTTCGTTCATCCAGCACAAAGGGAACGGGTTGCAGGAGAAACCCTTACTCTGGTTTCTCAGTCTGTTTCCTAGTGCCGGTTTGAAGTGCCTGCCGTTTTCACTGTAAAACCGAGTTGGAGCTTGTACCTCCCCATATATATGTACGGAGTGGAGTTGGAAACTGAAAAGAAACATTGTGTTCCCTTCAAGCTAGTTGAAGGACGGCTTTCACACACACTTGTCTCTCAGAACTGAGCATGTGGAGAGAAGTTCGTTCATCCAGCACAAAGGGAACGGGTTGCAGGAGAAACCCTTACTCTGGTTTCTCAGTCTGTTTCCTAGTGCCGGTTTGAAGTGCCTGCCGTTTTCACTGTAAAACCGTTTTGGAGCTTGTACCTCCCCATATATATGTATGGAGTGGAGTTGGAAACTGAAAGGAAACTTTGTGTTCCCTTCAAGCTAGGTGAAGGACGGCTTTCACAAACACTTATCTCTCAGAACTGAGCATGTGGAGAGACGTTCGTTCATCCAGCACAAAGGGAACGGGTTGCAGGAGAAACCCTTACTCTGGGTTCTCAGTCTGTTTCCTAACGCCGGTTTGAAGTGCCTGCCGTTTTGACTGTAAAACCGAGTTGGAGCTTGTACCTCCCCATATATATGTATGGAGTGGAGTTTGCCACTGAAAAGAAACTTTGTGTTCCCTTCAAGCTAGGTGAAGGACGGCTTTCACACACACTTATCTCTCAGAAATGAGCATGTGGAGAGACGTTCGTTGAACCAGCACAAAGGGAACTGGTTGCAGGAGAAACCCTTACTCTGGTTTCTCAGTCTGTTTCCTAGTGCCGGTTTGAAGTGCCTGAAGTTGTCACAGTAAAACCGAGTTGCAGCATGTTCCTCCCCATATATATGTATGGAGTGGAGTTTGCCACTGAAAAGGAACTTTGTGTTCCCTTCAAGCTAGGTGAAGGACGGCTTTCACACACACATATCTTTCAGAACTGAGCATGTGGAGAGACGTTCGTTCATCCAGCACAAAGGGAACGGGTTGCAGGAGAAACCCTTACTCTGGTTTCTCAGTCTGTTTCCTAGTGCCGGTTTGAAGTGCCTGCCGTTTTCACTGTAAAAACGAGTTGGAGCTTGTTCCTCCCCATATATATGTATGGAGTGGAGTTTGCCTCTGAAAAGAAACTTTGTGTTCCCTTCAAGCTATGTAAAGGACGGCTTTCACACACACTTATCTCTCAGAACTGAGCATGTGGAGAGACGTTCGTTCATCCAGCACAAAGTGAACGGGTTGTAGGAGAAACCCTTACTCTGGTTTCTTAGTCTGTTTCCTAGTGCCGGTTTGAAGTGCCTGCCGTTTTCACTGTAAATCCGAGTTGGAGCTTGTACCTCCCCATATATATGTATGGAGTGGAGTTTGCCACTGAAAAGAAACTTTGTGTTCCCTTCAAGCTAGGTGAAGGACGGCTTTCACACACACTTATCTCTCAGAACTGAGCATGTGGAGAGACTTTCGTTCATCCAGCACAAAGGGAACGGGTTGCAGGAGAAACCCTTACTCTGGTTTCTCAGTCTGTTTCCTAGTGCCGGTTTGAAGTGCCTGCCGTTTTCACTGTAAAACCGAGTTGGAGCTTGTACCTCCCCATATATATGTAAGGGGTGGAGTTGGAAACTGAAAAGAAACTTTGTGTTCCCTTCAAGCTAGGTGAAGGACGGCTTTCACACACACTTATCTCTCAGAACTGAGCATGTGGAGAGACTTTCGTTCATCCAGCACAAAGGGAACGGGTTGCAGGGGAAACCCTTACTCTGGGTTCTCAGTCAGTTTCCTAGTGCCTGTTTGAAGTGCCTGCCGTTTTCACTGTAAAACAGAGTTGGAGCTTGTACCTCCCCATATATATGTATGGATTGGAGTTTGCAACTGAAAAGAAACTTTGTGTTCCCTTCAAGCTAGGTGAAGGACGACTTTCACACACACTTATCTCTCAGAACTGAGCATGTGGAGAGACGTTCGTTCATCCAGCACAAAGGGAACGGGTTGCAGGAGAAACCCTTACTCTGGTTTCTCTGTCTGTTTCCTAGTGCCGGTTTGAAGTGCCTGCCGTTTTCACTATAAAACCGAGTTGGAGCTTGTACCTCCCCTTATATATGTATGGAGTGGAGTTTGCCACTGAAAAGAAACTTTGTGTTCCCTTCAAGCTAGGTGAAGGACGGCTTTCACACACACTTATCTCTCAGAACTGAGCATGTGGAGAGACGTTCATTCATCCAGCACAAAGGGAACGGGTTGCAGGAGAAACCCTTACTCTGGTTTCTCAGTCTGTTTCCTAATGCCGGTTTGAAGGGCCTGCCGTTTTCACTGTAAAACCGTTTTGGAGCTTGTACCCCCCATATATATGTATGGAGTGGAGTTGGAAACTGAAAGGAAACTTTGTGTTCCCTTCAAGCTAGGTGAAGGACGGCTTTCACACACACTTGTCTCTCAGAACTGAGCATGTGGAGAGACGTTCGTTCATCCAGCACAAAGGGAACGGGTTGCAGGAGAAACCCTTACTCTGGGTTCTCAGTCTGTTTCCTAACGCCGGTTTGAAGTGCCTGCCGTTTTGACTGTAAAACCGAGTTGGAGCTTGTACCTCCCCATATATATGTATGGAGTGGAGTTTGCCACTGAAAAGAAACTTTGTGTTCCCTTCAAGCTAGGTGAAGGACGGCTTTCACACACACTTATCTCTCAGAACTGAGCATGTGGAGAGACGTTCGTTGATCCAGCACAAAGGGAACTGGTTGCAGGAGAAACCCTTACTCTGGTTTCTCAGTCTGTTTCCTACTGCCGGTTTGAAGTGCCTGAAGTTGTCACAGTAAAACCGAGTTGCAGCTTGTTCCTCCCCATATATATGTATGGAGTGGAGTTTGCCACTGAAAAGGAACTTTGGGTTCCCTTCAAGCTAGGTGAAGGACGGCTTTCACACACACATATCTTTCAGAACTGAGCATGTGGAGAGACGTTCGTTCATCCAGCACAAAGGGAACGGGTTGCAGGAGAAACCCTTACTCTGGTTTCTCAGTCTGTTTCCTAGTGCCGGTTTGAAATGCCTGCCGTTTTCACTGTAAAACCGAGTTGGAGCTTGTACCTCCCCATATATATGTAAGGATTGGAGTTGGAAAATGAAAAGAAACTTTGTGTTCCCTTCAAGCTAGGTGAAGGACGGCTTTCACACACACTTATCTCTCAGAACTGAGCATGTGGAGAGACGTTCGTTCATCCAGCACAATGGGAACGGGTTGCAGGGGAAACCATTACTCTGGTTTCTCAGTCTGTTTCCTAGTGCCGGTTTGAAGTGCCTGCCGTTTTCACTGTAAAACCGAGTTGGAGCTTGTTCCTCCCCAAATATATGTATGGAGTGGAGTTTGCCTCTGAAAAGAAACTTTGTGTTCCCTTCAAGCTATGTGAAGGACGGCTTTCACACACATTTATCTCTCAGAACTGAGCATGTGGAGAGACGTTCGTTCATCCAGCACAAAGGGAACGGGTTGCAGGAGAAACCCTTACTCTGGATTCTTAGTCTGTTTCCTAGTGCCGGTTTGAAGTGCCTGCCGTTTTCACTGTAAAACCGATTTGGAGCTTGTACCTCCCCATATATATGTATGGAGTGGAGTTTGCCACTGAAAAGAAACTTTGTGTTCCCTTCAAGCTAGGTGAAGGACGGCTTTCACACACACTTATCTCTCAGAACTGAGCATGTGGAGAGACTTTCGTTCATCCAGCACAAAAGGAACGGGTTGCAGGAGAAACCCTTACTCTGGTTTCTCAGTCTGATTCCAAGTGCCGGTTTGAAGTGCCTGCCGTTTTCACTGTAAAACCGAGTTGGAGCTTGTACCTCCCCATATATATGTAAGGGGTGGATTTGGAAACTGTAAAGAAACTTTGTGTTCCCTTCAAGCTAGGTGAAGGACGGCTTTCACACACACATATCTCTCAGAACTGAGCATGTGGAGAGACGTTCGTTCATCCAGCACAAAGGGAACGGGTTGCAGGAGCAACCCTTACTCTGGGTTCTCAGTCTGTTTCCTAGTGCCGGTTTGAAGTGCCTGCCGTTTTCACTGTAAAACCGAGTTGGAGCTTGTACCTCCCCATATATATGTATGGAGTGGAGTTTGCCACTGAAAAGAAACTTTGTGTTCCCTTCAAGCTAGGTGAAGGACGGCTTTCAAACACACTTATCTCTCAGAACTGAGCATGTGGAGAGACGTTCGTTCATCCAGCACAAAGGGAACGGGTTGCAGGAGAAACACTTACTGTGGTTTTCAGTCTGTTTCCTAGTGCCGGTTTGAAGTTCCTGCAGTTGTCACTATAAAACCGATTTGGAGCATGTACCTCCCCATATATATGTATGGAGTGGAGTTTGCCACTGAAAAGAAACTGTGTTCCCTTCAAGTTAGGTGAAGGACGGCTTTCACACACACTTATCTCTCAGAACTGAGCATTTGGAGAGACGTTCGTTCATCCAGCACAAAGAGAACGGGTTGCAGGAGATACCCTTACTGTGGTTTCTCAGTCTGTTTCCTAGTGCTGGTTTGAAGTGCCTGCCGTTTTCACTGTAAAACCGGGTTACAGCTTCTACCTCCCCATATAAATTTATGGAGTGGAGTTTGCCACTGAAAAGAAACTTTGTGTTCCCTTCAAGCTAGGTGAAGGACGGCATTCACACTCACTTATCTCTCAGAACTGAGCATGTGGAGAGACGTTCGTTCATGCAGCAAAAAGGGAACGGGTTGAAGTAGAAACCCTTACTCTCGTTTCTCAGTCTGTTTCCTAGTGCCGTTTTGAAGTGCCTGCCGTTTTCACTGTAAAACCGAGGTGGAGCTTGTACCTCCCCATATATTTGAATGGAGTGGAGTTTGCCACTGAAAAGAAACTTTGTGTTCCCTTCAAGCTAGGTGAAGGACGGCTTTCACACACAATTATCTCTCAAAACTGAGCATGTGGAGAGACATTCGTTCATCCAGCACAAAGGGAACGGTTTGCAGGAGAAACCCTTACTCTGGTTTCTCAGTCTGTTTCCTAGTGCCGGTTAGAAGTGCCTGCCGTTTTCACTGTAAAACCGAGTTGGAGCTTGTACCTCCCCATATATATGTAAGGGGTGGAGTTGGAAACTGAAAAGAAACTTTGTGTTCCCTTCAAGCTAGGTGAAGGACGGCTTTCACACACATTTATCTCTCAGAACTGAGCATGTGGAGAGACGTTCGTTCATTCAGCACAAAGGGAACGGGTTGCAGGAGAAACCCTTACTCTGGTTTCTCAGTCTGTTTCCTAGTGCCGGTTTGAAGTGCCTGCCGTTTTCACTGTAAAACCGAGTTGGAGCTTGTACCTCCCCATATATATGTATGGAGTGGAGTTTGCCACTGAAAAGAAACTTTGTGTTCCCTTCAAGCTAGGTGAAGGACGGCTTTCACACACACTTGTCTCTCAGAATTGAGCATGTGGAGAGACGTTCGTTCATCCAGCACAAAGGGAACGGGTTGCAGGGGAAACCCTTTCTCTGGTTTCTCAGTCTGATTCCAAGTGCCGATTTGAAGTGCCTGCAGTTTTCACTGTAAACCGAGTTGGAGCTTGTAACTCCCCATATATATGTATGGAGTGGAGTTGGCAACTGAAAAGAAACTTTGTGTTCCCTTCAAGCTAGGTGAAGGACGGCTTCACACACACATATCTCTCACAACTGAGCATGTGGGGAGACGTTCGTTCATCCAGCACAAAGGGAACGGGTTGCAGCAGAAACCATTACTCTGGTTTCTCAGTCTGTTACCTCGTGCCGTTTTGAAGTGCCTGCCGTTTTCACTGTAAAACCGAGTTGGAGCTTGTACCTCCCCATATATATGTATGGAGTGGTGTTTGCCACTGAAAAGAAACTTTGTGTTCCTTTCAAGCTAGGTGAAGGACGGCTTTCACACACACTTAACTCTCAGAACTGAGCATGTGGAGAGACGTTCGTTCATCCAGCACAAAGGGAACGGGTTGCAGGAGAAACCCTTACCCTGGGTTCTCAGTCGGTTTCCTAGTGTCGGGTTGAAGTGCCTGACGTTTTCACTGTAAAACCGAGTTGGAGCTTATTCTTCCCCATATATATGTATGGAGTGGAGTTTGCCACTGAAAAGAAACTTTGTGTTCCCTTCAAGCTAGGTGAAGGACGGCTTTCAAACACACTTATCTCTCCGAACTGAGCATGTGGAGAGATGTTCGTTCATCCAGCACAAAGGGAACGGGTTGCAGGAGAAACACTTACTGTGGTTTTCAGTCTGTTTCCTAGTGCCGGTTTGAAGTTCCTGCAGTTGTCACTGTAAAACCGATTTGGAGCTTGTACCTCCCCATATATATGTATGGAGTGGAGTTTGCCACTGAAAAGAAACTGTGTTCCCTTCAAGCTAGGTGAAGGACGGCTTTCACACACACTTATCTCTCAGAACTGAGCATGTGGAGAGACGTTCGTTCATCCAGCACAAAGGGAACGGGTTGCAGGAGATACCCTTACTGTGGTTTCTCAGTCTGTTTCCTAGTGCTGGTTTGAAGTGCCTGCCGTTTTCACTGTAAAACCGGGTTACAGCTTCTACCTCCCCATATATATGTATGGAGTGGAGTTTGCCACTGAAAAGAAACTTTGTGTTCCCTTCAAGCGAGGTGAAGGACGGCTTTCACACATACTTATCTCTCAGAACTGAGCATGTGGAGAGACGTTCGTTCATCCAGCACAAAGGGAACGGGTTGCAGGAGAAACCCTTACTCTGGTTTCTCAGTGTGTTTCCTAGTGCCGGTTTGAAGTGCCTGCCGTTTCCACTGTAAATCCGAGTTGGAGCTTGAACCTCCCCATATATATGTATGGAGAGGAGTTTGCCACTGAAAAGAAACTTTGTGTTCCCTTCAAGCTAGTTGAAGGACGGCTTTCACACACACTTATCTCTCAGAACTGAGCATATGGAGAGACGTTCGTTCATCAAGCACAATTGGAACGGGTTGCAGGAGAAACCCTTACTCTGGTTTCTCAGTCTGTTTCCTAGTGCCGGTTTGAAGTGCCTGCCGTTTTCACTGTAAAACCGAGTTGGAGCTTGTACCTCCCCATATCTATGTATGGAGTGGAGTTTGCAACTGAAAAGAAACATTGTGTTCCCTTCAAGCTAGGTGAAGGACGGCTTTCACACACACTTGTCTCTCAGAACTGAGCATGTGGAGAGACGTTCGTTCATCCAGCACAAAGGGAACGGGTTGCAGGAGAAACCCTTACTCTGGGTTCTCAGTCTGTTTCCTAACGCCGGTTTGAAGTGCCTGCCGTTTTGACTGTAAAACCGAGTTGGAGCTTGTACCTCCCCATATATATGTATGGAGTGGAGTTTGCCACTGAAAAGAAACTTTGTGTTCCCTTCAAGCTAGGTGAAGGACGGCTTTCACACACACTTATCTCTCAGAACTGAGCATGTGGAGAGACGTTCGTTGATCCAGCACAAAGGGAACTGGTTGCAGGAGAAACCCTTACTCTGGTTTCTCAGTCTGTTTCCTACTGCCGGTTTGAAGTGCCTGAAGTTGTCACAGTAAAACCGAGTTGCAGCTTGTTCCTCCCCATATATATGTATGGAGTGGAGTTTGCCACTGAAAAGGAACTTTGGGTTCCCTTCAAGCTAGGTGAAGGACGGCTTTCACACACACATATCTTTCAGAACTGAGCATGTGGAGAGACGTTCGTTCATCCAGCACAAAGGGAACGGGTTGCAGGAGAAACCCTTACTCTGGTTTCTCAGTCTGTTTCCTAGTGCCGGTTTGAAATGCCTGCCGTTTTCACTGTAAAACCGAGTTGGAGCTTGTACCTCCCCATATATATGTAAGGATTGGAGTTGGAAAATGAAAAGAAACTTTGTGTTCCCTTCAAGCTAGGTGAAGGACGGCTTTCACACACACTTATCTCTCAGAACTGAGCATGTGGAGAGACGTTCGTTCATCCAGCACAATGGGAACGGGTTGCAGGGGAAACCATTACTCTGGTTTCTCAGTCTGTTTCCTAGTGCCGGTTTGAAGTGCCTGCCGTTTTCACTGTAAAACCGAGTTGGAGCTTGTTCCTCCCCAAATATATGTATGGAGTGGAGTTTGCCTCTGAAAAGAAACTTTGTGTTCCCTTCAAGCTATGTGAAGGACGGCTTTCACACACATTTATCTCTCAGAACTGAGCATGTGGAGAGACGTTCGTTCATCCAGCACAAAGGGAACGGGTTGCAGGAGAAACCCTTACTCTGGATTCTTAGTCTGTTTCCTAGTGCCGGTTTGAAGTGCCTGCCGTTTTCACTGTAAAACCGATTTGGAGCTTGTACCTCCCCATATATATGTATGGAGTGGAGTTTGCCACTGAAAAGAAACTTTGTGTTCCCTTCAAGCTAGGTGAAGGACGGCTTTCACACACACTTATCTCTCAGAACTGAGCATGTGGAGAGACTTTCGTTCATCCAGCACAAAAGGAACGGGTTGCAGGAGAAACCCTTACTCTGGTTTCTCAGTCTGATTCCAAGTGCCGGTTTGAAGTGCCTGCCGTTTTCACTGTAAAACCGAGTTGGAGCTTGTACCTCCCCATATATATGTAAGGGGTGGATTTGGAAACTGTAAAGAAACTTTGTGTTCCCTTCAAGCTAGGTGAAGGACGGCTTTCACACACACATATCTCTCAGAACTGAGCATGTGGAGAGACGTTCGTTCATCCAGCACAAAGGGAACGGGTTGCAGGAGCAACCCTTACTCTGGGTTCTCAGTCTGTTTCCTAGTGCCGGTTTGAAGTGCCTGCCGTTTTCACTGTAAAACCGAGTTGGAGCTTGTACCTCCCCATATATATGTATGGAGTGGAGTTTGCCACTGAAAAGAAACTTTGTGTTCCCTTCAAGCTAGGTGAAGGACGGCTTTCAAACACACTTATCTCTCAGAACTGAGCATGTGGAGAGACGTTCGTTCATCCAGCACAAAGGGAACGGGTTGCAGGAGAAACACTTACTGTGGTTTTCAGTCTGTTTCCTAGTGCCGGTTTGAAGTTCCTGCAGTTGTCACTATAAAACCGATTTGGAGCATGTACCTCCCCATATATATGTATGGAGTGGAGTTTGCCACTGAAAAGAAACTGTGTTCCCTTCAAGTTAGGTGAAGGACGGCTTTCACACACACTTATCTCTCAGAACTGAGCATTTGGAGAGACGTTCGTTCATCCAGCACAAAGAGAACGGGTTGCAGGAGATACCCTTACTGTGGTTTCTCAGTCTGTTTCCTAGTGCTGGTTTGAAGTGCCTGCCGTTTTCACTGTAAAACCGGGTTACAGCTTCTACCTCCCCATATAAATTTATGGAGTGGAGTTTGCCACTGAAAAGAAACTTTGTGTTCCCTTCAAGCTAGGTGAAGGACGGCATTCACACTCACTTATCTCTCAGAACTGAGCATGTGGAGAGACGTTCGTTCATGCAGCAAAAAGGGAACGGGTTGAAGTAGAAACCCTTACTCTCGTTTCTCAGTCTGTTTCCTAGTGCCGTTTTGAAGTGCCTGCCGTTTTCACTGTAAAACCGAGGTGGAGCTTGTACCTCCCCATATATTTGAATGGAGTGGAGTTTGCCACTGAAAAGAAACTTTGTGTTCCCTTCAAGCTAGGTGAAGGACGGCTTTCACACACAATTATCTCTCAAAACTGAGCATGTGGAGAGACATTCGTTCATCCAGCACAAAGGGAACGGTTTGCAGGAGAAACCCTTACTCTGGTTTCTCAGTCTGTTTCCTAGTGCCGGTTAGAAGTGCCTGCCGTTTTCACTGTAAAACCGAGTTGGAGCTTGTACCTCCCCATATATATGTAAGGGGTGGAGTTGGAAACTGAAAAGAAACTTTGTGTTCCCTTCAAGCTAGGTGAAGGACGGCTTTCACACACATTTATCTCTCAGAACTGAGCATGTGGAGAGACGTTCGTTCATTCAGCACAAAGGGAACGGGTTGCAGGAGAAACCCTTACTCTGGTTTCTCAGTCTGTTTCCTAGTGCCGGTTTGAAGTGCCTGCCGTTTTCACTGTAAAACCGAGTTGGAGCTTGTACCTCCCCATATATATGTATGGAGTGGAGTTTGCCACTGAAAAGAAACTTTGTGTTCCCTTCAAGCTAGGTGAAGGACGGCTTTCACACACACTTGTCTCTCAGAATTGAGCATGTGGAGAGACGTTCGTTCATCCAGCACAAAGGGAACGGGTTGCAGGGGAAACCCTTTCTCTGGTTTCTCAGTCTGATTCCAAGTGCCGATTTGAAGTGCCTGCAGTTTTCACTGTAAACCGAGTTGGAGCTTGTAACTCCCCATATATATGTATGGAGTGGAGTTGGCAACTGAAAAGAAACTTTGTGTTCCCTTCAAGCTAGGTGAAGGACGGCTTCACACACACATATCTCTCACAACTGAGCATGTGGGGAGACGTTCGTTCATCCAGCACAAAGGGAACGGGTTGCAGCAGAAACCATTACTCTGGTTTCTCAGTCTGTTACCTCGTGCCGTTTTGAAGTGCCTGCCGTTTTCACTGTAAAACCGAGTTGGAGCTTGTACCTCCCCATATATATGTATGGAGTGGTGTTTGCCACTGAAAAGAAACTTTGTGTTCCTTTCAAGCTAGGTGAAGGACGGCTTTCACACACACTTAACTCTCAGAACTGAGCATGTGGAGAGACGTTCGTTCATCCAGCACAAAGGGAACGGGTTGCAGGAGAAACCCTTACCCTGGGTTCTCAGTCGGTTTCCTAGTGTCGGGTTGAAGTGCCTGACGTTTTCACTGTAAAACCGAGTTGGAGCTTATTCTTCCCCATATATATGTATGGAGTGGAGTTTGCCACTGAAAAGAAACTTTGTGTTCCCTTCAAGCTAGGTGAAGGACGGCTTTCAAACACACTTATCTCTCCGAACTGAGCATGTGGAGAGATGTTCGTTCATCCAGCACAAAGGGAACGGGTTGCAGGAGAAACACTTACTGTGGTTTTCAGTCTGTTTCCTAGTGCCGGTTTGAAGTTCCTGCAGTTGTCACTGTAAAACCGATTTGGAGCTTGTACCTCCCCATATATATGTATGGAGTGGAGTTTGCCACTGAAAAGAAACTGTGTTCCCTTCAAGCTAGGTGAAGGACGGCTTTCACACACACTTATCTCTCAGAACTGAGCATGTGGAGAGACGTTCGTTCATCCAGCACAAAGGGAACGGGTTGCAGGAGATACCCTTACTGTGGTTTCTCAGTCTGTTTCCTAGTGCTGGTTTGAAGTGCCTGCCGTTTTCACTGTAAAACCGGGTTACAGCTTCTACCTCCCCATATATATGTATGGAGTGGAGTTTGCCACTGAAAAGAAACTTTGTGTTCCCTTCAAGCGAGGTGAAGGACGGCTTTCACACATACTTATCTCTCAGAAATGAGCATGTGGAGAGACGTTCGTTCATCCAGCACAAAGGGAACGGGTTGCAGGAGAAACCCTTACTCTGGTTTCTCAGTGTGTTTCCTAGTGCCGGTTTGAAGTGCCTGCCGTTTCCACTGTAAATCCGAGTTGGAGCTTGAACCTCCCCATATATATGTATGGAGAGGAGTTTGCCACTGAAAAGAAACTTTGTGTTCCCTTCAAGCTAGTTGAAGGACGGCTTTCACACACACTTATCTCTCAGAACTGAGCATATGGAGAGACGTTCGTTCATCAAGCACAATTGGAACGGGTTGCAGGAGAAACCCTTACTCTGGTTTCTCAGTCTGTTTCCTAGTGCCGGTTTGAAGTGCCTGCCGTTTTCACTGTAAAACCGAGTTGGAGCTTGTACCTCCCCATATCTATGTATGGAGTGGAGTTTGCAACTGAAAAGAAACATTGTGTTCCCTTCAAGCTAGGTGAATGACGGCTTTCACACACACTTATCTCTCAGAACTGAGCATGTGGATAGACGTTCGTTCATCCAGCACAAAGGGAACGCGTTGCAGGAGAAACCGTTTCTTTGGTTTCTCAGTTTGTTTCCCAATGCCGGTTTGAAGTGCCTGCCGTTTTCACTGTAAAACCGATTTGGAGCTTGTACCTCCCCATATATATGTATGGAGTGGAGTTTGCCACTGAAAAGAAACTTTGTGTTCCCTTCAAGCAAGGTGAAGGACGGCTTTCACACACACTTGTCTCTCAGAACTGAGCATGTGGAGAGACGTTCGTTCATCCAGCACAAAGGGAACGGGTTGCAGGAGAAACCCTTACTCTGGTTTCTCAATCTGTTTCCTAGTGTCGGTTTGAAGTGCCTGCCGTTTTCACTGTAAAATCGACTTGCAGTTTGTTCCTCCCCATATATATGTATGGAGTGGAGTTTGCAACTGAAAAGAAACTTTGTGTTCCCTTCAAGCTAGGTGAAGGACGGCTTTCACACACACTTGTCTCTCAGAACTGAGCATGTGGAGAGAAATTCGTTCATCCAGCACAAAGGGAACGGGTTGCAGGAGAAACCCTGACTCTGGTTTCTCAGGCTGTTTCCTAGTGCCGGTTTGAAGTGCCTGCCGTTTTCACTGTAAAACCGAGTTGGAGCTTGTTCCTCCCCATATATATGTATGGAGTGGAGTTTGCCTCTGAAAAGAAACTTTGTGTTCCCTTCAAGCTATGTGAACGACGGCTTTCACACACACTTATCTCTCAGAACGGAGCATGTGGAGAGACGTTCGTTCATCCAGCACAAAGGGAACGGGTTGCAGGAGAAACCCTTACTCTGGTTTCTTAGTCTGTTTCCTAGTGCCGGTTTGAAGTGCCTGCCGTTTTCACTGTAAAACCGAGTTGGAGCTTGTACCTCCCCATATATTTGAATGGAGTGGAGTTTGCCACTGAAAAGAAACTTTGTGTTCCCTTCAAGCTAGGTGAAGGACGGCTTTCACACACAATTATCTCTCAAAACTGAGCATGTGGAGAGACATTCGTTCATCCAGCACAAAGGGAACGGTTTGCAGGAGAAACCCTTACTCTGGTTTCTCAGTCTGTTTCCTAGTGCCGGTTAGAAGTGCCTGCCGTTTTCACTGTAAAACCGAGTTGGAGCTTGTACCTCCCCATATATATGTAAGGGGTGGAGTTGGAAACTGAAAAGAAACTTTGTGTTCCCTTCAAGCTAGGTGAAGGACGGCTTTCACACACATTTATCTCTCAGAACTGAGCATGTGGAGAGACGTTCGTTCATTCAGCACAAAGGGAACGGGTTGCAGGAGAAACCCTTACTCTGGTTTCTCAGTCTGTTTCCTAGTGCCGGTTTGAAGTGCCTGCCGTTTTCACTGTAAAACCGAGTTGGAGCTTGTACCTCCCCATATATATGTATGGAGTGGAGTTTGCCACTGAAAAGAAACTTTGTGTTCCCTTCAAGCTAGGTGAAGGACGGCTTTCACACACACTTGTCTCTCAGAATTGAGCATGTGGAGAGACGTTCGTTCATCCAGCACAAAGGGAACGGGTTGCAGGGGAAACCCTTTCTCTGGTTTCTCAGTCTGATTCCAAGTGCCGATTTGAAGTGCCTGCAGTTTTCACTGTAAACCGAGTTGGAGCTTGTAACTCCCCATATATATGTATGGAGTGGAGTTGGCAACTGAAAAGAAACTTTGTGTTCCCTTCAAGCTAGGTGAAGGACGGCTTCACACACACATATCTCTCACAACTGAGCATGTGGGGAGACGTTCGTTCATCCAGCACAAAGGGAACGGGTTGCAGCAGAAACCATTACTCTGGTTTCTCAGTCTGTTACCTCGTGCCGTTTTGAAGTGCCTGCCGTTTTCACTGTAAAACCGAGTTGGAGCTTGTACCTCCCCATATATATGTATGGAGTGGTGTTTGCCACTGAAAAGAAACTTTGTGTTCCTTTCAAGCTAGGTGAAGGACGGCTTTCACACACACTTAACTCTCAGAACTGAGCATGTGGAGAGACGTTCGTTCATCCAGCACAAAGGGAACGGGTTGCAGGAGAAACCCTTACCCTGGGTTCTCAGTCGGTTTCCTAGTGTCGGGTTGAAGTGCCTGACGTTTTCACTGTAAAACCGAGTTGGAGCTTATTCTTCCCCATATATATGTATGGAGTGGAGTTTGCCACTGAAAAGAAACTTTGTGTTCCCTTCAAGCTAGGTGAAGGACGGCTTTCAAACACACTTATCTCTCCGAACTGAGCATGTGGAGAGATGTTCGTTCATCCAGCACAAAGGGAACGGGTTGCAGGAGAAACACTTACTGTGGTTTTCAGTCTGTTTCCTAGTGCCGGTTTGAAGTTCCTGCAGTTGTCACTGTAAAACCGATTTGGAGCTTGTACCTCCCCATATATATGTATGGAGTGGAGTTTGCCACTGAAAAGAAACTGTGTTCCCTTCAAGCTAGGTGAAGGACGGCTTTCACACACACTTATCTCTCAGAACTGAGCATGTGGAGAGACGTTCGTTCATCCAGCACAAAGGGAACGGGTTGCAGGAGATACCCTTACTGTGGTTTCTCAGTCTGTTTCCTAGTGCTGGTTTGAAGTGCCTGCCGTTTTCACTGTAAAACCGGGTTACAGCTTCTACCTCCCCATATATATGTATGGAGTGGAGTTTGCCACTGAAAAGAAACTTTGTGTTCCCTTCAAGCGAGGTGAAGGACGGCTTTCACACATACTTATCTCTCAGAACTGAGCATGTGGAGAGACGTTCGTTCATCCAGCACAAAGGGAACGGGTTGCAGGAGAAACCCTTACTCTGGTTTCTCAGTGTGTTTCCTAGTGCCGGTTTGAAGTGCCTGCCGTTTCCACTGTAAATCCGAGTTGGAGCTTGAACCTCCCCATATATATGTATGGAGAGGAGTTTGCCACTGAAAAGAAACTTTGTGTTCCCTTCAAGCTAGTTGAAGGACGGCTTTCACACACACTTATCTCTCAGAACTGAGCATATGGAGAGACGTTCGTTCATCAAGCACAATTGGAACGGGTTGCAGGAGAAACCCTTACTCTGGTTTCTCAGTCTGTTTCCTAGTGCCGGTTTGAAGTGCCTGCCGTTTTCACTGTAAAACCGAGTTGGAGCTTGTACCTCCCCATATCTATGTATGGAGTGGAGTTTGCAACTGAAAAGAAACATTGTGTTCCCTTCAAGCTAGGTGAAGGACGGCTTTCACACACACTTGTCTCTCAGAACTGAGCATGTGGAGAGACGTTCGTTCATCCAGCACAAAGGGAACGGGTTGCAGGAGAAACCCTTACTCTGGGTTCTCAGTCTGTTTCCTAACGCCGGTTTGAAGTGCCTGCCGTTTTGACTGTAAAACCGAGTTGGAGCTTGTACCTCCCCATATATATGTATGGAGTGGAGTTTGCCACTGAAAAGAAACTTTGTGTTCCCTTCAAGCTAGGTGAAGGACGGCTTTCACACACACTTATCTCTCAGAACTGAGCATGTGGAGAGACGTTCGTTGATCCAGCACAAAGGGAACTGGTTGCAGGAGAAACCCTTACTCTGGTTTCTCAGTCTGTTTCCTACTGCCGGTTTGAAGTGCCTGAAGTTGTCACAGTAAAACCGAGTTGCAGCTTGTTCCTCCCCATATATATGTATGGAGTGGAGTTTGCCACTGAAAAGGAACTTTGGGTTCCCTTCAAGCTAGGTGAAGGACGGCTTTCACACACACATATCTTTCAGAACTGAGCATGTGGAGAGACGTTCGTTCATCCAGCACAAAGGGAACGGGTTGCAGGAGAAACCCTTACTCTGGTTTCTCAGTCTGTTTCCTAGTGCCGGTTTGAAATGCCTGCCGTTTTCACTGTAAAACCGAGTTGGAGCTTGTACCTCCCCATATATATGTAAGGATTGGAGTTGGAAAATGAAAAGAAACTTTGTGTTCCCTTCAAGCTAGGTGAAGGACGGCTTTCACACACACTTATCTCTCAGAACTGAGCATGTGGAGAGACGTTCGTTCATCCAGCACAATGGGAACGGGTTGCAGGGGAAACCATTACTCTGGTTTCTCAGTCTGTTTCCTAGTGCCGGTTTGAAGTGCCTGCCGTTTTCACTGTAAAACCGAGTTGGAGCTTGTTCCTCCCCAAATATATGTATGGAGTGGAGTTTGCCTCTGAAAAGAAACTTTGTGTTCCCTTCAAGCTATGTGAAGGACGGCTTTCACACACATTTATCTCTCAGAACTGAGCATGTGGAGAGACGTTCGTTCATCCAGCACAAAGGGAACGGGTTGCAGGAGAAACCCTTACTCTGGATTCTTAGTCTGTTTCCTAGTGCCGGTTTGAAGTGCCTGCCGTTTTCACTGTAAAACCGATTTGGAGCTTGTACCTCCCCATATATATGTATGGAGTGGAGTTTGCCACTGAAAAGAAACTTTGTGTTCCCTTCAAGCTAGGTGAAGGACGGCTTTCACACACACTTATCTCTCAGAACTGAGCATGTGGAGAGACTTTCGTTCATCCAGCACAAAAGGAACGGGTTGCAGGAGAAACCCTTACTCTGGTTTCTCAGTCTGATTCCAAGTGCCGGTTTGAAGTGCCTGCCGTTTTCACTGTAAAACCGAGTTGGAGCTTGTACCTCCCCATATATATGTAAGGGGTGGATTTGGAAACTGTAAAGAAACTTTGTGTTCCCTTCAAGCTAGGTGAAGGACGGCTTTCACACACACATATCTCTCAGAACTGAGCATGTGGAGAGACGTTCGTTCATCCAGCACAAAGGGAACGGGTTGCAGGAGCAACCCTTACTCTGGGTTCTCAGTCTGTTTCCTAGTGCCGGTTTGAAGTGCCTGCCGTTTTCACTGTAAAACCGAGTTGGAGCTTGTACCTCCCCATATATATGTATGGAGTGGAGTTTGCCACTGAAAAGAAACTTTGTGTTCCCTTCAAGCTAGGTGAAGGACGGCTTTCAAACACACTTATCTCTCAGAACTGAGCATGTGGAGAGACGTTCGTTCATCCAGCACAAAGGGAACGGGTTGCAGGAGAAACACTTACTGTGGTTTTCAGTCTGTTTCCTAGTGCCGGTTTGAAGTTCCTGCAGTTGTCACTATAAAACCGATTTGGAGCATGTACCTCCCCATATATATGTATGGAGTGGAGTTTGCCACTGAAAAGAAACTGTGTTCCCTTCAAGTTAGGTGAAGGACGGCTTTCACACACACTTATCTCTCAGAACTGAGCATTTGGAGAGACGTTCGTTCATCCAGCACAAAGAGAACGGGTTGCAGGAGATACCCTTACTGTGGTTTCTCAGTCTGTTTCCTAGTGCTGGTTTGAAGTGCCTGCCGTTTTCACTGTAAAACCGGGTTACAGCTTCTACCTCCCCATATAAATTTATGGAGTGGAGTTTGCCACTGAAAAGAAACTTTGTGTTCCCTTCAAGCTAGGTGAAGGACGGCATTCACACTCACTTATCTCTCAGAACTGAGCATGTGGAGAGACGTTCGTTCATGCAGCAAAAAGGGAACGGGTTGAAGTAGAAACCCTTACTCTCGTTTCTCAGTCTGTTTCCTAGTGCCGTTTTGAAGTGCCTGCCGTTTTCACTGTAAAACCGAGGTGGAGCTTGTACCTCCCCATATATTTGAATGGAGTGGAGTTTGCCACTGAAAAGAAACTTTGTGTTCCCTTCAAGCTAGGTGAAGGACGGCTTTCACACACAATTATCTCTCAAAACTGAGCATGTGGAGAGACATTCGTTCATCCAGCACAAAGGGAACGGTTTGCAGGAGAAACCCTTACTCTGGTTTCTCAGTCTGTTTCCTAGTGCCGGTTAGAAGTGCCTGCCGTTTTCACTGTAAAACCGAGTTGGAGCTTGTACCTCCCCATATATATGTAAGGGGTGGAGTTGGAAACTGAAAAGAAACTTTGTGTTCCCTTCAAGCTAGGTGAAGGACGGCTTTCACACACATTTATCTCTCAGAACTGAGCATGTGGAGAGACGTTCGTTCATTCAGCACAAAGGGAACGGGTTGCAGGAGAAACCCTTACTCTGGTTTCTCAGTCTGTTTCCTAGTGCCGGTTTGAAGTGCCTGCCGTTTTCACTGTAAAACCGAGTTGGAGCTTGTACCTCCCCATATATATGTATGGAGTGGAGTTTGCCACTGAAAAGAAACTTTGTGTTCCCTTCAAGCTAGGTGAAGGACGGCTTTCACACACACTTGTCTCTCAGAATTGAGCATGTGGAGAGACGTTCGTTCATCCAGCACAAAGGGAACGGGTTGCAGGGGAAACCCTTTCTCTGGTTTCTCAGTCTGATTCCAAGTGCCGATTTGAAGTGCCTGCAGTTTTCACTGTAAACCGAGTTGGAGCTTGTAACTCCCCATATATATGTATGGAGTGGAGTTGGCAACTGAAAAGAAACTTTGTGTTCCCTTCAAGCTAGGTGAAGGACGGCTTCACACACACATATCTCTCACAACTGAGCATGTGGGGAGACGTTCGTTCATCCAGCACAAAGGGAACGGGTTGCAGCAGAAACCATTACTCTGGTTTCTCAGTCTGTTACCTCGTGCCGTTTTGAAGTGCCTGCCGTTTTCACTGTAAAACCGAGTTGGAGCTTGTACCTCCCCATATATATGTATGGAGTGGTGTTTGCCACTGAAAAGAAACTTTGTGTTCCTTTCAAGCTAGGTGAAGGACGGCTTTCACACACACTTAACTCTCAGAACTGAGCATGTGGAGAGACGTTCGTTCATCCAGCACAAAGGGAACGGGTTGCAGGAGAAACCCTTACCCTGGGTTCTCAGTCGGTTTCCTAGTGTCGGGTTGAAGTGCCTGACGTTTTCACTGTAAAACCGAGTTGGAGCTTATTCTTCCCCATATATATGTATGGAGTGGAGTTTGCCACTGAAAAGAAACTTTGTGTTCCCTTCAAGCTAGGTGAAGGACGGCTTTCAAACACACTTATCTCTCCGAACTGAGCATGTGGAGAGATGTTCGTTCATCCAGCACAAAGGGAACGGGTTGCAGGAGAAACACTTACTGTGGTTTTCAGTCTGTTTCCTAGTGCCGGTTTGAAGTTCCTGCAGTTGTCACTGTAAAACCGATTTGGAGCTTGTACCTCCCCATATATATGTATGGAGTGGAGTTTGCCACTGAAAAGAAACTGTGTTCCCTTCAAGCTAGGTGAAGGACGGCTTTCACACACACTTATCTCTCAGAACTGAGCATGTGGAGAGACGTTCGTTCATCCAGCACAAAGGGAACGGGTTGCAGGAGATACCCTTACTGTGGTTTCTCAGTCTGTTTCCTAGTGCTGGTTTGAAGTGCCTGCCGTTTTCATTGTAAAACCGGGTTACAGCTTCTACCTCCCCATATATATGTATGGAGTGGAGTTTGCCACTGAAAAGAAACTTTGTGTTCCCTTCAAGCGAGGTGAAGGACGGCTTTCACACATACTTATCTCTCAGAAATGAGCATGTGGAGAGACGTTCGTTCATCCAGCACAAAGGGAACGGGTTGCAGGAGAAACCCTTACTCTGGTTTCTCAGTGTGTTTCCTAGTGCCGGTTTGAAGTGCCTGCCGTTTCCACTGTAAATCCGAGTTGGAGCTTGAACCTCCCCATATATATGTATGGAGAGGAGTTTGCCACTGAAAAGAAACTTTGTGTTCCCTTCAAGCTAGTTGAAGGACGGCTTTCACACACACTTATCTCTCAGAACTGAGCATATGGAGAGACGTTCGTTCATCAAGCACAATTGGAACGGGTTGCAGGAGAAACCCTTACTCTGGTTTCTCAGTCTGTTTCCTAGTGCCGGTTTGAAGTGCCTGCCGTTTTCACTGTAAAACCGAGTTGGAGCTTGTACCTCCCCATATCTATGTATGGAGTGGAGTTTGCAACTGAAAAGAAACATTGTGTTCCCTTCAAGCTAGGTGAATGACGGCTTTCACACACACTTATCTCTCAGAACTGAGCATGTGGATAGACGTTCGTTCATCCAGCACAAAGGGAACGCGTTGCAGGAGAAACCGTTTCTTTGGTTTCTCAGTTTGTTTCCCAATGCCGGTTTGAAGTGCCTGCCGTTTTCACTGTAAAACCGATTTGGAGCTTGTACCTCCCCATATATATGTATGGAGTGGAGTTTGCCACTGAAAAGAAACTTTGTGTTCCCTTCAAGCAAGGTGAAGGACGGCTTTCACACACACTTGTCTCTCAGAACTGAGCATGTGGAGAGACGTTCGTTCATCCAGCACAAAGGGAACGGGTTGCAGGAGAAACCCTTACTCTGGTTTCTCAATCTGTTTCCTAGTGTCGGTTTGAAGTGCCTGCCGTTTTCACTGTAAAATCGACTTGCAGTTTGTTCCTCCCCATATATATGTATGGAGTGGAGTTTGCAACTGAAAAGAAACTTTGTGTTCCCTTCAAGCTAGGTGAAGGACGGCTTTCACACACACTTGTCTCTCAGAACTGAGCATGTGGAGAGAAATTCGTTCATCCAGCACAAAGGGAACGGGTTGCAGGAGAAACCCTGACTCTGGTTTCTCAGGCTGTTTCCTAGTGCCGGTTTGAAGTGCCTGCCGTTTTCACTGTAAAACCGAGTTGGAGCTTGTTCCTCCCCATATATATGTATGGAGTGGAGTTTGCCTCTGAAAAGAAACTTTGTGTTCCCTTCAAGCTATGTGAACGACGGCTTTCACACACACTTATCTCTCAGAACGGAGCATGTGGAGAGACGTTCGTTCATCCAGCACAAAGGGAACGGGTTGCAGGAGAAACCCTTACTCTGGTTTCTTAGTCTGTTTCCTAGTGCCGGTTTGAAGTGCCTGCCGTTTTCACTGTAAAACCGAGTTGGAGCTTGTACCTCCCCATATATATGAATGGAGTGGAGTTTGCCACTGAAAAGAAACTTTGTGTTCCCTTCAAGCTAGGTGAAGGACGGCTTTCACACACACTTATCTCTCAGAACTGAGCATGTGGAGAGACTTTCGTTCATCCAGCACAAAGGGAACGGGTTGCAGGAGAAACCCTTACTCTGGTTTCTCAGTCTGTTTCCTAGTGCCGGTTTGAAGTGCCTGCCGTTTTCACTGTAAAACCGAGTTGGAGCTTGTACCTCCCCATATATATGTATGGAGTGGAGTTTGCCACTGAAAAGAAACTTTGTGTTCCCTTCAAGCTAGGTGAAGGACGGCTTTCACACACACTTAACTCTCAGAACTGAGCATGTGGAGAGACGTTCGTTCATCCAGCACAAAGGGAACGGGTTGCAGGACAAACCCTTACCCTGAGTTCTCAGTCGGTTTCCTAGTGTCGGTTTGAAGTGCCTGCCGTTTTCACTGTAAAACCGAGTTGGAGCTTATTCTTCCCCATATATATGTATGGAGTGGAGTTTGCAACTGAAAAGAAACTTTGTGTTCCCTTCAAGCTAGGTGAAGGACGGCTTTCAAACACACTTATCTCTCAGAACTGAGCATGTGGAGAGATGTTCGTTCATCCAGCACAAAGGGAACGGGTTGCAGGAGAAAAACTTACTGTGGTTTTCAGTCTGTTTCCTAGTGCCGGTTTGAAGTTCCTGCAGTTGTCACTGTAAAACCGATTTGGAGCTTGTACCTCCCCATATATATGTATGGAGTGGAGTTTGCCACTGAAAAGAAACTGTGTTCCCTTCAAGCTAGGTGAAGGACGGCTTTCACACACACTTATCTCTCAGAACTGAGCATGTGGAGAGACGTTCGTTCATCCAGCACAAAGGGAACGGGTTGCAGGAGATACCCTTACTGTGGTTTCTCAGTCTGTTTCCTAGTGCTGGTTTGAAGTGCCTGCCGTTTTCACTGTAAAACCGGGTTACAGCTTCTACCTCCCCATATATATGTATGGAGTGGAGTTTGCCACTGAAAAGAAACTTTGTGTTCCCTTCAAGCTATGTGAAGGACGGCATTCACACTCACTTATCTCTCAGAACTGAGCATGTGGAGAGACGTTCGTTCATGCAGCACAAAGGGAACGGGTAGAAGTAGAAACCCTTACTCTGGTTTCTCAGTCTGTTTCCTAGTGCCGGTTTGAAGTGCCTGCCGTTTTCACTGTAAAACCGATTTGGAGCTTGTACCTCCCCATATATATGTATGGAGTGGAGTTTGCCACTGAAAAGAAACTTTGTGTTCCATTCAAGCGAGGTGAAGGACGGCTTTCACACATACTTATCTCTCAGAACTGAGCATGTGGAGAGACATTCGTTCATCCAGCACAAAGGGAACGGGTTGCAGGAGAAACCCTTACTCTGGTTTCTCAGTGTGTTTCCTAGTGCCGGTTTGAAGTGCCTGCCGTTTTCACTGTAAATCCGAGTTGGAGCTTGGACCTCCCCATATATATGTATGGAGTGGAGTTTGCCACTGAAAAGAAACTTTGTGTTCCCTTCAAGCTAGTTGAAGGACGGCTTTCACACACACTTATCTCTCAGAACTGAGCATATGGAGAGACGTTCGTTCATCCAGCACAATTGGAACGGGTTGCAGGAGTAACCCTTACTCTGGTTTCTCAGTCTGTTTCCTAGTTCCGGTTTGAAGTGCCTGCCGTTTTCACTGTAAAACCGAGTTGGAGCTTGTACCTCCCCATATCTATGTATGGAGTGGAGTTTGCAACTGAAAAGAAATATTGTGTTCCCTTCAAGCTAGGTGAAGGACGGCTTTCACACACACTTATCTCTCAGAACTGAGCATGTGGAGAGACGTTCGTTCATCCAGCACAAAGGGAACGGGTTGCAGGAGAAACCGTTTCTTTGGTTTCTCAGTTTGTTTCCCAATGCCGGTTTGAAGTGCCTGCCGTTTTCACTGTAAAACCGAGTTGGAGCTTGTACCTCCCCATATATATGTATGGAGTGGAGTTTGAAACTGAAAAGTAACTTTGTGTTCCCTTCAAGCTAGGTGAAGGATGGCTTTCACACACACTTATCTCTCAGAACTGAGCATGTGGAGAGACGTTCGTTCATCCAGCACAAAGGGAACGGGTTGCAGGAGAAACCCTTACTCTGGTTTCTCAGTCTGTTTCCTAGTGCCGGTTTGAAGTGCCTGCCGTTTTCACTGTAAAACCGGGTTTCAGCTTCTACCTCCCCATATATATGTATGGAGTGGAGTTTGCAACTGAAACGAAACTTTGTATTCCCTTCAAGCTAGGTGAAGGACGGCTTTCACACACACTTATCTCTCAGAACTGAGCATGTGGAGAGACGTTCGTTCATCCAGCACAAAGGGAACGGGTTGCAGGAGAAACCCTTACTCTGGTTTCTCAGTCTGTTTCCTAGTGCCGGTTTGAAGTGCCTGCCGTTTTCACTGTAAAACCGAGTTGGAGCTTGTACCTCCCCATATATATGTATGGAGTGGAATTTGCAACTGAAAAGAAACTTTGTGTTCCCTTCAAGCTAGGTGAAGGACGGCTTTAACACACACGTACCTCTCAGAACTGAGCATGTGGAGAGACGTTCTTTCATCCAGCACAAAGGGAACGGGTTGCAGGAGAAACCCTCACCCTGGGTTCTCAGTCTGTTTCCTAGTGTCGGTTTGAAGTGCCTGCCGTTTTCACTGTAAAACCGAGTTGGAGCTTATTCTTCCCCATATATATGTATGGAGTGGAGTTTGCCACTGAAAAGAAACTTTGTGTTCCCTTCAAGCTAGGTGAAGGACGGCTTTCAAACACACTTATCTCTCAGAACTGAGCATGTGGAGAGATGTTCGTTCATCCAGCACAAAGGGAACGGGTTGCAGGAGAAACACTTACTGTGGTTTTCAGTCTGTTTCCTAGTGCCGGTTTGAAGTTCCTGCAGTTGTCACTGTAAAACCGATTTGGAGCTTGTACCTCCCCATATATATGTATGGAGTGGAGTTTGCCACTGAAAAGAAACTGTGTTCCCTTCAAGCTAGGTGAAGGACGGCTTTCACACACACTTATCTCTCAGAACTGAGCATGTGGAGAGACGTTCGTTCATCCAGCACAAAGGGAACGGGTTGCAGGAGATACCCTTACTGTGGTTTCTCAGTCTGTTTCCTAGTGCTGGTTTGAAGTGCCTGCCGTTTTCACTGTAAAACCGGGTTACAGCTTCTACCTCCCCATATATATGTATGGAGTGGAGTTTGCCACTGAAAAGAAACTTTGTGTTCCCTTCAAGCTATGTGAAGGACGGCATTCACACTCACTTATCTCTCAGAACTGAGCATGTGGAGAGACGTTCGTTCATGCAGCACAAAGGGAACGGGTTGAAGTAGAAACCCTTACTCTGGTTTCTCAGTCTGTTTCCTAGTGCCGGTTTGAAGTGCCTGCCGTTTTCAATGTAAAACCGATTTGGAGCTTGTACCTCCCCATATATATGTATGGAGTGGAGTTTGCCACTGAAAAGAAACTTTGTGTTCCATTCAAGCGAGGTGAAGGACGGCTTTCACACATACTTATCTCTCAGAACTGAGCATGTGGAGAGACGTTCGTTCATCCAGCACAAAGGGAACGGGTTGCAGGAGAAACCCTTACTCTGGTTTCTCAGTCTGTTTCCTAGTGCCGGTTTGAAGTGCCTGCCTTTTTCACTGTAAATCCGAGTTGGAGCTTGAACCTCCCCATATATATGTATGGAGTGGAGTTGGAAACTGAAAAGAAACTTTGTGTTCCCTTCAAGCTAGGTGAAGGACGGCTTTCACACACACTTATCTTTCAGAACTGAGCATGTGGAGAGACGTTCGTTCATCCAGCACAAAGGGAACGGATTGCAGGAGAAACCCTTACTCTGGTTTCTCAGTCTGTTTCCTAATGCCGGTTTGAAGTGCCTGCCGTTTTCACTGTAAAACCGAGTTGGAGCTTGTACCTCCCCATATATATGTATGAAGTGTAGTTGGAAACTGAAAAGAAACTTTGTCTTCCCTTCAAGCTATGTGAAGTACGGCTTTCACACACACTTATCTCTCAGAACTGAGCATGTGGAGAGACTTTCGTTCATCCATCAAAGGGAACGGGTTGCAGGAGAAACCCTTATTCTGGGTTCTCAGGCTGTTTCCTAGTGCCGGTTTGAAGTGCCTGGCGTTTTCACTGTAAAATAGAGTTGGAGCTTGTTCCTCCCCATATATATGTATGGGGTGGAATTTGCCACTGAAAAGAAACTTTGTGTTCCCTTCAAGCTAGGTGAAGGACGGCTTTCACACACACTTATCTCTCAGAACTGAGCATGTGGAGAGACGTTCGTTCATCCAGCACAAAGGGAACGGGTTGCAGGAGAAACCGTTACTTTGGTTTCTCAGTTTGTTTCCCAATGCCGGTTTGAAGTGCCTGCCGTTTTCACTGTAAAACCGAGTTGGAGCTTGTACCCCCCCATATATATGTATGGAGTGGAATTTGCAACTGAAAAGAAACTTTGTGTTCCCTTCAAGCTAGGTGAAGGACCGCGTTCACACACACTTATCTCTCAGAACTGAGCATGTGGAGAGACGTTCGTTCATCCAGCACAAAGGGAACGGGTTGCAGGAGAAACCCTTACTCTGGTTTCTCAGTCTGTTTCCTAGTGCCGGTTTGAAGTGCCTGCCGTTTTCACTGTAAAACCGAGTTGGAGCTTGTACCTCCCCATATATATGTAAGGGGTGGAGTTGGAAACTGAAAAGAAACTTTGTGTTCCCTTCAAGCTAGGTGAAGGACGGCTTTCACACACACTTGTCTCTCAGAACTGAGCATTTGGAGAGACGTTCGTTCATCCAGCACAAAGGGAACGGGTGGCAGGGGAAACCCTTACTCTGCTTTCTCAGTCTGATTCCAAGTGCCGGTTTGAAGTGCCTGCCGTTTTCACTGTAAAACCGAGTTGGAGCTTGTACCTCCCCATATATATGTAAGGGGTGGAGTTGGAAACTGAAAAGAAACTTTGTGTTCCCTTCAAGCTATGTGAAGGACGGCTTTCACACACACTTATATCTCAGAACTGAGCATGTGGAGAGAGGTTCGTTCATCCAGCACAAAGGGAACGGGTTGCAGCAAAAACCCTTACTCTGGTTTCTCAGTCTGTTTCCTAGTGCCGGTTTGAAGTGCCTGCCGTTTTCACTGTAAAACCGAGTTGGAGCTTGTACCTCCCCATATATATGTAAGGGGTGGAGTTGGAAACTTAAAAGAAACTTTGTGTTCCCTTCAAGCTAGGTGAAGGACGGCTTTCACACACACTTATCTCTCAGAACTGAGCATGTGGAGAGACGTTCGTTGATCCAGCACAAAGGGAACTGGTTGCAGGAGAAACCCTTATTCTGGTTTCTCAGTCTGTTTCCTAGTGCCGGTTTGAAGTGCCTGAAGTTGTCACAGTAAATCCGAGTTGCAGCTTGTTCCTCCCCATATATATGTATGGAGTGGAGTTTGCCACTGAAAAGAAACTTTGTGTTCCCTTCAAGCTAGGTGAAGGACGGTTTTCACACACACTTATCTCTCAGAACTGAGCATGTGGAGAGACGTTCGTTCATCCAGCACAAAGGGAACGGGTTGCAGGAGAAACCATTACTCTGGTTTCTCAGTCTGTTTCCTAGTGCCGGTTTGAAGTGCCTGCCGTTTTCACTGTAAAACCGAGTTGGAGCTTATACCTCCCCATATATATGTACGGAGTGGAGTTGGAAACTGAAAAGAAACATTGTGTTCCCTTCAAGCTAGGTGAAGGACGGCTTTCACACACACTTGTCTCTCAGAACTGAGCATGTGAAGAGAAGTTCGTTCATCCAGCACAAAGGGAACGGGTTGCAGGAGAAACCCTTACTCTGGTTTCTCAGTCTGTTTCCTAGTGCCGGTTTGAAGTGCCTGCCGTTTTCACTGTAAAACCGTTTTGGAGCTTGTACCTCCCCATATATATGTATGGAGTGGAGTTGGAAACTGAAAGGAAACTTTGTGTTCCCTTCAAGCTAGGTGAAGGACGGCTTTCACAAACACTTATCTCTCAGAACTGAGCATGTGGAGAGACGTTCGTTCATCCAGCACAAAGGGAACGGGTTGCAGGAGAAACCCTTACTCTGGGTTCTCAGTCTGTTTCCTAACGCCGGTTTGAAGTGCCTGCCGTTTTGACTGTAAAACCGAGTTGGAGCTTGTACCTCCCCATATATATGTATGGAGTGGAGTTTGCCACTGAAAAGAAACTTTGTGTTCCCTTCAAGCTAGGTGAAGGACGGCTTTCACACACACTTATCTCTCAGAAATGAGCATGTGGAGAGACGTTCGTTGAACCAGCACAAAGGGAACTGGTTGCAGGAGAAACCCTTACTCTGGTTTCTCAGTCTGTTTCCTAGTGCCGGTTTGAAGTGCCTGAAGTTGTCACAGTAAAACCGAGTTGCAGCATGTTCCTCCCCATATATATGTATGGAGTGGAGTTTGCCACTGAAAAGGAACTTTGTGTTCCCTTCAAGCTAGGTGAAGGACGGCTTTCACACACACATATCTTTCAGAACTGAGCATGTGGAGAGACGTTCGTTCATCCAGCACAAAGGGAACGGGTTGCAGGAGAAACCCTTACTCTGGTTTCTCAGTCTGTTTCCTAGTGCCGGTTTGAAGTGCCTGCCGTTTTCACTGTAAAACCGAGTTGGAGCTTGTTCCTCCCCATATATATGTATGGAGTGGAGTTTGCCTCTGAAAAGAAACTTTGTGTTCCCTTCAAGCTATGTAAAGGACGGCTTTCACACACACTTATCTCTCAGAACTGAGCATGTGGAGAGACGTTCGTTCATCCAGCACAAAGTGAACGGGTTGTAGGAGAAACCCTTACTCTGGTTTCTTAGTCTGTTTCCTAGTGCCGGTTTGAAGTGCCTGCCGTTTTCACTGTAAATCCGAGTTGGAGCTTGTACCTCCCCATATATATGTATGGAGTGGAGTTTGCCACTGAAAAGAAACTTTGTGTTCCCTTCAAGCTAGGTGAAGGACGGCTTTCACACACACTTATCTCTCAGAACTGAGCATGTGGAGAGACTTTCGTTCATCCAGCACAAAGGGAACGGGTTGCAGGAGAAACCCTTACTCTGGTTTCTCAGTCTGTTTCCTAGTGCCGGTTTGAAGTGCCTGCCGTTTTCACTGTAAAACCGAGTTGGAGCTTGTACCTCCCCATATATATGTAAGGGGTGGAGTTGGAAACTGAAAAGAAACTTTGTGTTCCCTTCAAGCTAGGTGAAGGACGGCTTTCACACACACTTATCTCTCAGAACTGAGCATGTGGAGAGACTTTCGTTCATCCAGCACAAAGGGAACGGGTTGCAGGGGAAACCCTTACTCTGGGTTCTCAGTCAGTTTCCTAGTGCCTGTTTGAAGTGCCTGCCGTTTTCACTGTAAAACAGAGTTGGAGCTTGTACCTCCCCATATATATGTATGGATTGGAGTTTGCAACTGAAAAGAAACTTTGTGTTCCCTTCAAGCTAGGTGAAGGACGACTTTCACACACACTTATCTCTCAGAACTGAGCATGTGGAGAGACGTTCGTTCATCCAGCACAAAGGGAACGGGTTGCAGGAGAAACCCTTACTCTGGTTTCTCTGTCTGTTTCCTAGTGCCGGTTTGAAGTGCCTGCCGTTTTCACTATAAAACCGAGTTGGAGCTTGTACCTCCCCATATATATGTATGGAGTGGAGTTTGCCACTGAAAAGAAACTTTGTGTTCCCTTCAAGCTAGGTGAAGGACGGCTTTCACACACACTTATCTCTCAGAACTGAGCATGTGGAGAGACGTTCGTTCATCCAGCACAAAGGGAACGGGTTGCAGGAGAAACCCTTACTCTGGTTTCTCAGTCTGTTTCCTAATGCCGGTTTGAAGGGCCTGCCGTTTTCACTGTAAAACCGTTTTGGAGCTTGTACCCCCCATATATATGTATGGAGTGGAGTTGGAAACTGAAAGGAAACTTTGTGTTCCCTTCAAGCTAGGTGAAGGACGGCTTTCACACACACTTGTCTCTCAGAACTGAGCATGTGGAGAGACGTTCGTTCATCCAGCACAAAGGGAACGGGTTGCAGGAGAAACCCTTACTCTGGGTTCTCAGTCTGTTTCCTAACGCCGGTTTGAAGTGCCTGCCGTTTTGACTGTAAAACCGAGTTGGAGCTTGTACCTCCCCATATATATGTATGGAGTGGAGTTTGCCACTGAAAAGAAACTTTGTGTTCCCTTCAAGCTAGGTGAAGGACGGCTTTCACACACACTTATCTCTCAGAACTGAGCATGTGGAGAGACGTTCGTTGATCCAGCACAAAGGGAACTGGTTGCAGGAGAAACCCTTACTCTGGTTTCTCAGTCTGTTTCCTACTGCCGGTTTGAAGTGCCTGAAGTTGTCACAGTAAAACCGAGTTGCAGCTTGTTCCTCCCCATATATATGTATGGAGTGGAGTTTGCCACTGAAAAGGAACTTTGGGTTCCCTTCAAGCTAGGTGAAGGACGGCTTTCACACACACATATCTTTCAGAACTGAGCATGTGGAGAGACGTTCGTTCATCCAGCACAAAGGGAACGGGTTGCAGGAGAAACCCTTACTCTGGTTTCTCAGTCTGTTTCCTAGTGCCGGTTTGAAATGCCTGCCGTTTTCACTGTAAAACCGAGTTGGAGCTTGTACCTCCCCATATATATGTAAGGATTGGAGTTGGAAAATGAAAAGAAACTTTGTGTTCCCTTCAAGCTAGGTGAAGGACGGCTTTCACACACACTTATCTCTCAGAACTGAGCATGTGGAGAGACGTTCGTTCATCCAGCACAATGGGAACGGGTTGCAGGGGAAACCATTACTCTGGTTTCTCAGTCTGTTTCCTAGTGCCGGTTTGAAGTGCCTGCCGTTTTCACTGTAAAACCGAGTTGGAGCTTGTTCCTCCCCAAATATATGTATGGAGTGGAGTTTGCCTCTGAAAAGAAACTTTGTGTTCCCTTCAAGCTATGTGAAGGACGGCTTTCACACACACTTATCTCTCAGAACTGAGCATGTGGAGAGACGTTCGTTCATCCAGCACAAAGGGAACGGGTTGCAGGAGAAACCCTTACTCTGGATTCTTAGTCTGTTTCCTAGTGCCGGTTTGAAGTGCCTGCCGTTTTCACTGTAAAACCGATTTGGAGCTTGTACCTCCCCATATATATGTATGGAGTGGAGTTTGCCACTGAAAAGAAACTTTGTGTTCCCTTCAAGCTAGGTGAAGGACGGCTTTCACACACACTTATCTCTCAGAACTGAGCATGTGGAGAGACTTTCGTTCATCCAGCACAAAAGGAACGGCTTGCAGGAGAAACCCTTACTCTGGTTTCTCAGTCTGTTTCCTAGTGCCGGTTTGAAGTGCCTGCCGTTTTCACTGTAAAACCGAGTTGGAGCTTGTACCTCCCCATATATATGTAAGGGGTGGATTTGGAAACTGAAAAGAAACTTTGTGTTCCCTTCAAGCTAGGTGAAGGACGGCTTTCACACACACTTATCTCTCAGAACTGAGCATGTGGAGAGACGTTCGTTCATCCAGCACAAAGGGAACGGGTTGCAGGAGCAACCCTTACTCTGGTTTCTCAGTCTGTTTCCTAGTGCCGGTTTGAAGTGCCTGCCGTTTTCACAGTAAAACCGAGTTGGAGCTTGTACCTCCCCATATATAAGTATGGAGTGGAGTTTGCCACTGAAAAGAAACTATGTGTTCCCTTCAAGCTAGGTGAAGGACGGCTTTCACACACACTTGTCTCTCAGAACTGAGCATGTGGAGAGACGTTCGTTCATCCAGCACAAAGGGAACGGGTGGCAGGGGAAACCCTTACTCTGGTTTCTCAGTCTGATTCCAAGTGCCGGTTTGAAGTGCCTGCCGTTTTCACTGTAAAACCGAGTTGGAGCTTGTACCTCCCCATATATATGTAAGGGGTGGAGTTGGAAACTGTAAAGAAACTTTGTGTTCCCTTCAAGCTAGGTGAAGGACGGCTTTCACACACACATATCTCTCAGAACTGAGCATGTGGAGAGACGTTCGTTCATCCAGCACAAAGGGAACGGGTTGCAGGAGAAACCCTTACTCTGGGTTCTCAGTCTGTTTCCTAGTGCCGGTTTGAAGTGCCTGCCGTTTTCACTGTAAAACCGAGTTGGAGCTTGTACCTCCCCATATATATGTATGGAGTGGTGTTTGCCACTGAAAAGAAACTATGTGTTCCCTTCAAGCTAGGTGAAGGACGGCTTTCACACACACTTGTCTCTCAGAACTGAGCATGTGGAGAGACGTCGTTCATCCAGCACAAAGGGAACGGGTGGCAGGGGAAACCCTTACTCTGGTTTCTCAGTCTGATTCCAAGTGCCGGTTTGAAGTGCCTGCCGTTTTCACTGTAAAACCGAGTTGGAGCTTGTACCTCCCCATATATATGTAAGGGGTGGAGTTGGAAACTGAAAAGAAACTTTGTGTTCCCTTCAAGCTATGTGAAGGACGGCTTTCACACACACTTATATCTCAGAACTGAGCATGTGGAGAGAGGTTCGTTCATCCAGCACAAAGGGAACGGGTTGCAGCAAAAACCCTTACTCTGGTTTCTCAGTCTGTTTCCTAGTGCCGGTTTGAAGTGCCTGCCGTTTTCACTGTAAAACCGAGTTGGAGCTTGTACCTCCCCATATCTATGTATGGAGTGGAGTTTGCAACTGAAAAGAAATATTGTGTTCCCTTCAAGCTAGGTGAAGGACGGCTTTCACACACACTTATCTCTCAGAACTGAGCATGTGGAGAGACGTTCGTTCATCCAGCACAAAGGGAACGGGTTGCAGGAGAAACCGTTTCTTTGGTTTCTCAGTTTGTTTCCCAATGCCGGTTTGAAGTGCCTGCCGTTTTCACTGTAAAACCGAGTTGGAGCTTGTACCTCCCCATATATATGTATGGAGTGGAGTTTGAAACTGAAAAGTAACTTTGTGTTCCCTTCAAGCTAGGTGAAGGATGGCTTTCACACACACTTATCTCTCAGAACTGAGCATGTGGAGAGACGTTCGTTCATCCAGCACAAAGGGAACGGGTTGCAGGAGAAACCCTTACTCTGGTTTCTCAGTCTGTTTCCTAGTGCCGGTTTGAAGTGCCTGCCGTTTTCACTGTAAAACCGGGTTTCAGCTTCTACCTCCCCATATATATGTATGGAGTGGAGTTTGCAACTGAAACGAAACTTTGTATTCCCTTCAAGCTAGGTGAAGGACGGCTTTCACACACACTTATCTCTCAGAACTGAGCATGTGGAGAGACGTTCGTTCATCCAGCACAAAGGGAACGGGTTGCAGGAGAAACCCTTACTCTGGTTTCTCAGTCTGTTTCCTAGTGCCGGTTTGAAGTGCCTGCCGTTTTCACTGTAAAACCGAGTTGGAGCTTGTACCTCCCCATATATATGTATGGAGTGGAATTTGCAACTGAAAAGAAACTTTGTGTTCCCTTCAAGCTAGGTGAAGGACGGCTTTAACACACACGTACCTCTCAGAACTGAGCATGTGGAGAGACGTTCTTTCATCCAGCACAAAGGGAACGGGTTGCAGGAGAAACCCTCACCCTGGGTTCTCAGTCTGTTTCCTAGTGTCGGTTTGAAGTGCCTGCCGTTTTCACTGTAAAACCGAGTTGGAGCTTATTCTTCCCCATATATATGTATGGAGTGGAGTTTGCCACTGAAAAGAAACTTTGTGTTCCCTTCAAGCTAGGTGAAGGACGGCTTTCAAACACACTTATCTCTCAGAACTGAGCATGTGGAGAGATGTTCGTTCATCCAGCACAAAGGGAACGGGTTGCAGGAGAAACACTTACTGTGGTTTTCAGTCTGTTTCCTAGTGCCGGTTTGAAGTTCCTGCAGTTGTCACTGTAAAACCGATTTGGAGCTTGTACCTCCCCATATATATGTATGGAGTGGAGTTTGCCACTGAAAAGAAACTTTGTGTTCCCTTCAAGCTAGGTGAAGGACGGCTTTCACACACACTTATCTCTCAGAACTGAGCATGTGGAGAGACGTTCGTTCATCCAGCACAAAGGGAACGGGTTGCAGGAGATACCCTTACTGTGGTTTCTCAGTCTGTTTCCTAGTGCTGGTTTGAAGTGCCTGCCGTTTTCACTGTAAAACCGGGTTACAGCTTCTACCTCCCCATATATATGTATGGAGTGGAGTTTGCCACTGAAAAGAAACTTTGTGTTCCCTTCAAGCTATGTGAAGGACGGCATTCACACTCACTTATCTCTCAGAACTGAGCATGTGGAGAGACGTTCGTTCATGCAGCACAAAGGGAACGGGTTGAAGTAGAAACCCTTACTCTGGTTTCTCAGTCTGTTTCCTAGTGCCGGTTTGAAGTGCCTGCCGTTTTCAATGTAAAACCGATTTGGAGCTTGTACCTCCGCATATATATGTATGGAGTGGAGTTTGCCACTGAAAAGAAACTTTGTGTTCCATTCAAGCGAGGTGAAGGACGGCTTTCACACATACTTATCTCTCAGAACTGAGCATGTGGAGAGACGTTCGTTCATCCAGCACAAAGGGAACGGGTTGCAGGAGAAACCCTTACTCTGGTTTCTCAGTCTGTTTCCTAGTGCCGGTTTGAAGTGCCTGCCTTTTTCACTGTAAATCCGAGTTGGAGCTTGAACCTCCCCATATATATGTATGGAGTGGAGTTGGAAACTGAAAAGAAACTTTGTGTTCCCTTCAAGCTAGGTGAAGGACGGCTTTCACACACACTTATCTTTCAGAACTGAGCATGTGGAGAGACGTTCGTTCATCCAGCACAAAGGGAACGGATTGCAGGAGAAACCCTTACTCTGGTTTCTCAGTCTGTTTCCTAATGCCGGTTTGAAGTGCCTGCCGTTTTCACTGTAAAACCGAGTTGGAGCTTGTACCTCCCCATATATATGTATGAAGTGTAGTTGGAAACTGAAAAGAAACTTTGTCTTCCCTTCAAGCTATGTGAAGTACGGCTTTCACACACACTTATCTCTCAGAACTGAGCATGTGGAGAGACTTTCGTTCATCCATCAAAGGGAACGGGTTGCAGGAGAAACCCTTATTCTGGGTTCTCAGGCTGTTTCCTAGTGCCGGTTTGAAGTGCCTGGCGTTTTCACTGTAAAATAGAGTTGGAGCTTGTTCCTCCCCATATATATGTATGGGGTGGAATTTGCCACTGAAAAGAAACTTTGTGTTCCCTTCAAGCTAGGTGAAGGACGGCTTTCACACACACTTATCTCTCAGAACTGAGCATGTGGAGAGACGTTCGTTCATCCAGCACAAAGGGAACGGGTTGCAGGAGAAACCGTTACTTTGGTTTCTCAGTTTGTTTCCCAATGCCGGTTTGAAGTGCCTGCCGTTTTCACTGTAAAACCGAGTTGGAGCTTGTACCCCCCCATACATATGTATGGAGTGGAATTTGCAACTGAAAAGAAACTTTGTGTTCCCTTCAAGCTAGGTGAAGGACCGCGTTCACACACACTTATCTCTCAGAACTGAGCATGTGGAGAGACGTTCGTTCATCCAGCACAAAGGGAACGGGTTGCAGGAGAAACCCTTACTCTGGTTTCTCAGTCTGTTTCCTAGTGCCGGTTTGAAGTGCCTGCCGTTTTCACTGTAAAACCGAGTTGGAGCTTGTACCTCCCCATATATATGTAAGGGGTGGAGTTGGAAACTGAAAAGAAACTTTGTGTTCCCTTCAAGCTAGGTGAAGGACGGCTTTCACACACACTTGTCTCTCAGAACTGAGCATTTGGAGAGACGTTCGTTCATCCAGCACAAAGGGAACGGGTGGCAGGGGAAACCCTTACTCTGCTTTCTCAGTCTGATTCCAAGTGCCGGTTTGAAGTGCCTGCCGTTTTCACTGTAAAACCGAGTTGGAGCTTGTACCTCCCCATATATATGTAAGGGGTGGAGTTGGAAACTGAAAAGAAACTTTGTGTTCCCTTCAAGCTATGTGAAGGACGGCTTTCACACACACTTATATCTCAGAACTGAGCATGTGGAGAGAGGTTCGTTCATCCAGCACAAAGGGAACGGGTTGCAGCAAAAACCCTTACTCTGGTTTCTCAGTCTGTTTCCTAGTGCCGGTTTGAAGTGCCTGCCGTTTTCACTGTAAAACCGAGTTGGAGCTTGTACCTCCCCATATATATGTAAGGGGTGGAGTTGGAAACTTAAAAGAAACTTTGTGTTCCCTTCAAGCTAGGTGAAGGACGGCTTTCACACACACTTATCTCTCAGAACTGAGCATGTGGAGAGACGTTCGTTGATCCAGCACAAAGGGAACTGGTTGCAGGAGAAACCCTTATTCTGGTTTCTCAGTCTGTTTCCTAGTGCCGGTTTGAAGTGCCTGAAGTTGTCACAGAAAATCCGAGTTGCAGCTTGTTCCTCCCCATATATATGTATGGAGTGGAGTTTGCCACTGAAAAGAAACTTTGTGTTCCCTTCAAGCTAGGTGAAGGACGGTTTTCACACACACTTATCTCTCAGAACTGAGCATGTGGAGAGACGTTCGTTCATCCAGCACAAAGGGAACGGGTTGCAGGAGAAACCATTACTCTGGTTTCTCAGTCTGTTTCCTAGTGCCGGTTTGAAGTGCCTGCCGTTTTCACTGTAAAACCGAGTTGGAGCTTGTACCTCCCCATATATATGTACGGAGTGGAGTTGGAAACTGAAAAGAAACATTGTGTTCCCTTCAAGCTAGGTGAAGGACGGCTTTCACACACACTTGTCTCTCAGAACTGAGCATGTGGAGAGAAGTTCGTTCATCCAGCACAAAGGGAACGGGTTGCAGGAGAAACCCTTTCTCTGGTTTCTCAGTCTGTTTCCTAGTGCCGGTTTGAAGTGCCTGCCGTTTTCACTGTAAAACCGTTTTGGAGCTTGTACCTCCCCATATATATGTATGGAGTGGAGTTGGAAACTGAAAGGAAACTTTGTGTTCCCTTCAAGCTAGGTGAAGGACGGCTTTCACAAACACTTATCTCTCAGAACTGAGCATGTGGAGAGACGTTCGTTCATCCAGCACAAAGGGAACGGGTTGCAGGAGAAACCCTTACTCTGGGTTCTCAGTCTGTTTCCTAACGCCGGTTTGAAGTGCCTGCCGTTTTGACTGTAAAACCGAGTTGGAGCTTGTACCTCCCCATATATATGTATGGAGTGGAGTTTGCCACTGAAAAGAAACTTTGTGTTCCCTTCAAGCTAGGTGAAGGACGGCTTTCACACACACTTGTCTCTCAGAAATGAGCATGTGGAGAGACGTTCGTTGAACCAGCACAAAGGGAACTGGTTGCAGGAGAAACCCTTACTCTGGTTTCTCAGTCTGTTTCCTAGTGCCGGTTTGAAGTGCCTGAAGTTGTCACAGTAAAACCGAGTTGCAGCATGTTCCTCCCCATATATATGTATGGAGTGGAGTTTGCCACTGAAAAGGAACTTTGTGTTCCCTTCAAGCTAGGTGAAGGACGGCTTTCACACACACATATCTTTCAGAACTGAGCATGTGGAGAGACGTTCGTTCATCCAGCACAAAGGGAACGGGTTGCAGGAGAAACCCTTACTCTGGTTTCTCAGTCTGTTTCCTAGTGCCGGTTTGAAGTGCCTGCCGTTTTCACTGTAAAACCGAGTTGGAGCTTGTTCCTCCCCATATATATGTATGGAGTGGAGTTTGCCTCTGAAAAGAAACTTTGTGTTCCCTTCAAGCTATGTAAAGGACGGCTTTCACACACACTTATCTCTCAGAACTGAGCATGTGGAGAGACGTTCGTTCATCCAGCACAAAGTGAACGGGTTGTAGGAGAAACCCTTACTCTGGTTTCTTAGTCTGTTTCCTAGTGCCGGTTTGAAGTGCCTGCCGTTTTCACTGTAAATCCGAGTTGGAGCTTGTACCTCCCCATATATATGTATGGAGTGGAGTTTGCCACTGAAATGAAACTTTGTGTTCCCTTCAAGCTAGGTGAAGGACGGCTTTCACACACACTTATCTCTCAGAACTGAGCATGTGGAGAGACTTTCGTTCATCCAGCACAAAGGGAACGGGTTGCAGGAGAAACCCTTACTCTGGTTTCTCAGTCTGTTTCCTAGTGCCGGTTTGAAGTGCCTGCCGTTTTCACTGTAAAACCGAGTTGGAGCTTGTACCTCCCCATATATATGTAAGGGGTGGAGTTGGAAACTGAAAAGAAACTTTGTGTTCCCTTCAAGCTAGGTGAAGGACGGCTTTCACACACACTTATCTCTCAGAACTGAGCATGTGGAGAGACTTTCGTTCATCCAGCACAAAGGGAACGGGTTGCAGGGGAAACCCTTACTCTGGGTTCTCAGTCAGTTTCCTAGTGCCTGTTTGAAGTGCCTGCCGTTTTCACTGTAAAACAGAGTTGGAGCTTGTACCTCCCCATATATATGTATGGATTGGAATTTGCAACTGAAAAGAAACTTTGTGTTCCCTTCAAGCTAGGTGAAGGACGACTTTCACACACACTTATCTCTCAGAACTGAGCATGTGGAGAGACGTTCGTTCATCCAGCACAAAGGGAACGGGTTGCAGGAGAAACCCTTACTCTGGTTTCTCTGTCTGTTTCCTAGTGCCGGTTTGAAGTGCCTGCCGTTTTCACTATAAAACCGAGTTGGAGCTTGTACCTCCCCATATATATGTATGGAGTGGAGTTTGCCACTGAAAAGAAACTTTGTGTTCCCTTCAAGCTAGGTGAAGGACGGCTTTCACACACACTTATCTCTCAGAACTGAGCATGTGGAGAGACGTTCGTTCATCCAGCACAAAGGGAACGGGTTGCAGGAGAAACCCTTACTCTGGTTTCTCAGTCTGTTTCCTAATGCCGGTTTGAAGGGCCTGCCGTTTTCACTGTAAAACCGTTTTGGAGCTTGTACCCCCCATATATATGTATGGAGTGGAGTTGGAAACTGAAAGGAAACTTTGTGTTCCCTTCAAGCTAGGTGAAGGACGGCTTTCACACACACTTGTCTCTCAGAACTGAGCATGTGGAGAGACGTTCGTTCATCCAGCCCAAAGGGAACGGGTTGCAGGAGAAACCCTTACTCTGGGTTCTCAGTCTGTTTCCTAACGCCGGTTTGAAGTGCCTGCCGTTTTGACTGTAAAACCGAGTTGGAGCTTGTACCTCCCCATATATATGTATGGAGTGGAGTTTGCCACTGAAAAGAAACTTTGTGTTCCCTTCAAGCTAGGTGAAGGACGGCTTTCACACACACTTATCTCTCAGAACTGAGCATGTGGAGAGACGTTCGTTGATCCAGCACAAAGGGAACTGGTTGCAGGAGAAACCCTTACTCTGGTTTCTCAGTCTGTTTCCTACTGCCGGTTTGAAGTGCCTGAAGTTGTCACAGTAAAACCGAGTTGCAGCTTGTTCCTCCCCATATATATGTATGGAGTGGAGTTTGCCACTGAAAAGGAACTTTGGGTTCCCTTCAAGCTAGGTGAAGGACGGCTTTCACACACACATATCTTTCAGAACTGAGCATGTGGAGAGACGTTCGTTCATCCAGCACAAAGGGAACGGGTTGCAGGAGAAACCCTTACTCTGGTTTCTCAGTCTGTTTCCTAGTGCCGGTTTGAAATGCCTGCCGTTTTCACTGTAAAACCGAGTTGAAGCTTGTACCTCCCCATATATATGTAAGGATTGGAGTTGGAAAATGAAAAGAAACTTTGTGTTCCCTTCAAGCTAGGTGAAGGACGGCTTTCACACACACTTATCTCTCAGAACTGAGCATGTGGAGAGACGTTCGTTCATCCAGCACAATGGGAACGGGTTGCAGGGGAAACCATTACTCTTGTTTCTCAGTCTGTTTCCTAGTGCCGGTTTGAAGTGCCTGCCGTTTTCACTGTAAAACCGAGTTGGAGCTTGTTCCTCCCCAAATATATGTATGGAGTGGAGTTTGCCTCTGAAAAGAAACTTTGTGTTCCCTTCAAGCTATGTGAAGGACGGCTTTCACACACACTTATCTCTCAGAACTGAGCATGTGGAGAGACGTTCGTTCATCCAGCACAAAGGGAACGGGTTGCAGGAGAAACCCTTACTCTGGATTCTTAGTCTGTTTCCTAGTGCCGGTTTGAAGTGCCTGCCGTTTTCACTGTAAAACCGATTTGGAGCTTGTACCTCCCCATATATATGTATGGAGTGGAGTTTGCCACTGAAAAGAAACTTTGTGTTCCCTTCAAGCTAGGTGAAGGACGGCTTTCACACACACTTATCTCTCAGAACTGAGCATGTGGAGAGACTTTCGTTCATCCAGCACAAAAGGAACGGCTTGCAGGAGAAACCCTTACTCTGGTTTCTCAGTCTGTTTCCTAGTGCCGGTTTGAAGTGCCTGCCGTTTTCACTGTAAAACCGAGTTGGAGCTTGTACCTCCCCATATATATGTAAGGGGTGGATTTGGAAACTGAAAAGAAACTTTGTGTTCCCTTCAAGCTAGGTGAAGGACGGCTTTCACACACACTTATCTCTCAGAACTGAGCATGTGGAGAGACGTTCGTTCATCCAGCACAATGGGAACGGGTTGCAGGAGCAACCCTTACTCTGGTTTCTCAGTCTGTTTCCTAGTGCCGGTTTGAAGTGTCTGCCGTTTTCACAGTAAAACCGAGTTGGAGCTTGTACCTCCCCATATATAAGTATGGAGTGGAGTTTGCCACTGAAAAGAAACTATGTGTTCCCTTCAAGCTAGGTGAAGGACGGCTTTCACACACACTTGTCTCTCAGAACTGAGCATGTGGAGAGACGTCGTTCATCCAGCACAAAGGGAACGGGTGGCAGGGGAAACCCTTACTCTGGTTTCTCAGTCTGATTCCAAGTGCCGGTTTGAAGTGCCTGCCGTTTTCACTGTAAAACCGAGTTGGAGCTTGTACCTCCCCATATATATGTAAGGGGTGGAGTTGGAAACTGAAAAGAAACTTTGTGTTCCCTTCAAGCTATGTGAAGGACGGCTTTCACACACACTTATATCTCAGAACTGAGCATGTGGAGAGAGGTTCGTTCATCCAGCACAAAGGGAACGGGTTGCAGCAAAAACCCTTACTCTGGTTTCTCAGTCTGTTTCCTAGTGCCGGTTTGAAGTGCCTGCCGTTTTCACTGTAAAACCGAGTTGGAGCTTGTACCTCCCCATATATATATAAGGGGTGGAGTTGGAAACTTAAAAGAAACTTTGTGTTCCCTTCAAGCTAGGTGAAGGACGGCTTTCACACACACTTATCTCTAAGAACTGAGCATGTGGAGAGACGTTCGTTGATCCAGCACAAAGGGAACTGGTTGCAGGAGAAACCCTTATTCTGGTTTCTCAGTCTGTTTCCTAGTGCCGGTTTGAAGTGCCTGAAGTTGTCACAGTAAAACCGATTTGCAGCTTGTTCCTCCCCATATATATGTATGGAGTGGAGTTTGCCACTGAAAAGAAACTTTGTGTTCCCTTCAAGCTAGGTGAAGGACGGCTTTCACACACACTTATCTCTCAGAACTGAGCATGTGGAGAGACGTTCGTTCATCCAGCACAAAGGGAACGGGTTGCAGGAGCAACCCTTACTCTGGTTTCTCAGTCTGTTTCCTAGTGCCGGTTTGAAGTGCCTGCCGTTTTCACTGTAAAACCGAGTTGGAGCTTGTACCTCCGCATATATATGTAAGGTGTGGAGTTGGAAACTGAAAAGAAACTTTGTGTTCCCTTCAAGCTAGGTGAAGGACGGCTTTCACACACACTTATCTCTCAGAACTGAGCATGTGGAGAGACGTACGTTCATCCAGCACAAAGGGAACGGGTTGCAGGAGCAACCCTTACTCTGGTTTCTCAGTCTGTTTCCTAGTGCCGGTTTGAAGTGCCTGCCGTTTTCACTGTAAAACCGAGTTGGAGCTTGTACCTCCCCATATATATGTATGGAGTGGAGTTTGCCACTGAAAATAAACTATGTGTTCCCTTCAAGCTAGGTGAAGGACGGCTTTCACACACACTTGTCTCTCAGAACTGAGCATTTGGAGAGACGTTCGTTCATCCAGCACAAAGGGAACGGGTGGCAGGGGAAACCCTTACTCTGGTTTCTCAGTCTGATTCCAAGTGCCGGTTTGAAGTGCCTGCCGTTTTCACTGTAAAACCGATTTGGAGCTTGTACCTCCCCATATATATGTATGGAGTGGAGTTGGAAAATGAAAAGAAACTTTGTGTTCCCTTCAAGCTAGGTGAAGGACGGCTTTCACACACACTTATCTCTCAGAACTGAGCATGTGGAGAGACGTTCGTTCATCCAGCACAAAGGGAACGGGTTGCAGGAGAAACCCTTACTCTGGGTTCTCAGTCTGTTTCCTAGTGCCTGTTTGAAGTGCATTCCTTTTTCACTGTAAAACCGAGTTGGAGCTTGTACCTCCCCATATATATGTATGGAGTAGAGTTTGCCACTGAAAAGAAACTTTGTGTTCCCTTCAAGCTAGGTGAAGGACGGCTTTCACACACACTTATCTCTCAGTACTGAGCATGTGGAGAGACGTTCGTTCATAAAGCACAAAGGGAACGGGTTGCAGGAGAAACCCTTACTCTGGTTTCTCAGTCTGTTTCCTAGTGCCGGTTGGAAGTGCATGCCGTTTTCACTGTAAAACCGGGTTTCAGCTTCTACTTCCCCATATATATGTATGGAGTGGAGTTTACAACTGAAAAGAAACTTTGTATTCCCTTCAAGCTAGGTGAAGGACCGCTTTCACACACACTTATCTCTCAGAACTGAGCATGTGGAGAGACGTTCGTTCATCCAGCACAAAGGGAACGGGTTGCAGGAGCAACCCTTACTCTGGTTTCTCAGTGTGTTTCCTAGTGCCGGTTTGAAGTGCCTGCCGTTTTCACTGTAAAACCGAGTTGGAGCTTGTACCTCCCCATATATATGTATGGAGTGGAGTTTGCCACTGAAAAGAAACTTTGTGTTCCCTTCAAGCTAGGTGAAGGACGGTTTTCACACACACTTGTCTCTCAGAACTGAGCATGTGGAGAGACGTTCGTTCATCCAGCACAAAGGGAACGGGTTGCAGGGGAAACCCTTACTCTGGTTTCTCAGTCTGATTCCAAGTGCCGGTTTGAAGTGCCTGCCGTTTTCACTGTAAAACCGAGTTGGAGCTTGTACCTCCCCATATATATGTAAGGGGTGGAGTTGGAAAATGAAAAGAAACTTTGTGTTCCCTTCAAGCTAGGTGAAGGACGGCTTTCACACACACTTATCTCTCAGAACTGAGCATGTGGAGAGACGTTCGTTCATCCAGCACAAAGGGAACGGGTTGCAGGGGAAACCCTTACTCTGGTTTCTCAGTCTGTTTCCTAGTGACGGTTTGAAGTGCCTGCCGTTTTCACTGTAAAACCGAGTTGGAGCTTGTTCCTCCCCATATATATATATGGAGTGGAGTTTGCCTCTGAAAAGAAACTTTGTGTTCCCTTCAAGCTATGTGAAGGACGGCTTTCACACACACTTATCTCTCAGAACTGAGCATGTGGAGAGACGTTCGTTGATCCAGCACAAAGGGAACTGGTTGCAGGAGAAACCCTTACTCTGGTTTTTTAGTCTGTTTCCTAGTGCCGGTTTGAAATGCCTGCCGTTTTCACTGTAAAACCGATTTGGTGCTTGTACCTCCCCATATATATGTATGGAGTGGTGTTTGCCACTGAAAAGAAACTTTGTGTTCCCTTCAAGCTAGGTGAAGGACGGCTTTCACACACACATATCTCTCAGAACTGAGCATGTGGAGAGACTTTCGTTCATCCAGCACAAAGGGAACGGGTTGCAGGAGAAACCCTTACTCTGGTTTCTCAGTCTGTTTCCTAGTGCCGGTTTGAAGTGCCTGCCGTTTTCACTGTAAAACCGAGTTGGAGCTTGTACCTCCCCATATATATGTAAGGGGTGGAGTTGGAAACTGAAAAGAAACTTTGTGTTCCCTTCAAGCTAGGTGAAGGACGGCATTCACACAAACTTATCTCTCAAAACTGAGCATGTGGAGAGACGTTCGTTCATCCAGCACAAAGGGAACGGGTTGCAGGAGCAACCCTTACTCTGGTTTCTCAGTCTGTTTCCTAGTGCCGGTTTGAAGTGCCTGCCGTTTTCACTGTAAAACCGAGTTGGAGCTTGTACCTCCCCATATATATGTATGGAGTGGAGTTTGCCACTGAAAAGAAACTATGTGTTCCCTTCAAGCTAGGTGAAGGACGGCTTTCACACACACTTGTCTCTCAGAACTGAGCATTTGGAGAGACGTTCGTTCATCCAGCACAAAGGGAACGGGTGGCAGGGGAAACCCTTACTCTGGTTTCTCAGTCTGATTCCAAGTGCCGGTTTGACGTGCCTGCCGTTTTCACTGTAAAACCGAGTTGGAGCTTGTACCTCCCCATATATATGTAAGGGGTGGAGTTGGAAACTGAAAAGAAACTTTGTGTTCCCTTCAAGCTATGTGAAGGACGGCTTTCACACACACTTATATCTCAGAACTGAGCATGTGGAGAGAGGTTCGTTCATCCAGCACAAAGGGAACTGGTTGCAGCAAAAACCCTTACTCTGGTTTCTCAGTCTGTTTCCTAGTGCCGGTTTGAAGTGCCTGCCGTTTTCACTGTAAAACCGAGTTGGAGCTTGTACCTCCCCATATATATGTAAGGGGTGGAGTTGGAAACTGAAAAGAAACTTTGTGTTCCCTTCAAGCTAGGTGAAGGACGGCTTTCACACACACTTATCTCTCAGAACTGAGCATGTGGAGAGACGTACGTTCATCCAGCACAAAGGGAACGGGTTGCAGGAGCAACCCTTACTCTGGTTTCTCAGTGTGTTTCCTAGTGCCTGTTTGAAGTGCCTTCCGTTTTCACTGTAAAACCGGGTTTCAGCTTCTACTTCCCCATATATATGTATGGAGTGGAGTTTGCAACTGAAAAGAAACTTTGTATTCCCTTCAAGCTAGGTGAAGGACCGCTTTCACACACACTTATCTCTCAGAACTGAGCATGTGGAGAGACGTTCGTTCACCCAGCACAAAGGGAACGGGTTGCAGGAGAAACCCTTACTCTGGTTTCTCAGTCTGTTTCCTAGTGTCGGTTTGAAGTGCCTGCCGTTTTCACTGTAAAACCGAGATGGAGCTTGTACCTCCCCATATATATGTATGAAGTGGAGTTTGCCACTGAAAAGAAACTTTGTGTTCCCTTCAAGCTAGGTGAAGGACGGCTTTCACACACACTTGTCTCTCAGAACTGAGCATGTGGAGAGACGTTCGTTCATCCAGCACAAAGGGAACGGGTTGCAGGGGAAACCCTTACTCTGGTTTCTCAGTCTGATTCCAAGTGCCGGTTTGAAGTGCCTGCCGTTTTCACTGTAAAACCGAGTTGGAACTTGTACCTCCCCATATATATGTAAGGGGTGGAGTTGGAAAATGAAAAGAAACTTTGTGTTCCCTTCAAGCTAGGTGAAGGACGGCTTTCACACACACTTATCTCTCAGAACTGAGCATGTGGAGAGACGTTCGTTCATCCAGCACAAAGGGAACGGGTTGCAGGGGAAACCCTTACTCTGGTTTCTCAGTCTGATTCCTAGTGCCGGTTTGAAGTGCCTGCCGTTTTCACTGTAAAACCGAGTTGGAGCTTGTTCCTCCCCATATATATATATGGAGTGGAGTTTGCCTCTGAAAAGAAACTTTGTGTTCCCTTCAAGCTATGTGAAGGACGGCTTTCACACACACTTATCTCTCAGAACTGAGCATGTGGAGAGACGTTCGTTGATCTAGCACAAAGGGAACTGGTTGCAGGAGAAACCCTTACTCTGGTTTCTTAGTCTGTTTCCTAGTGTCGGTTTGAAATGCCTGCCGTTTTCACTGTAAAACCGATTTGGTGCTTGTACCTCCCCATATATATGTATTTAGTGGAGTTTGCCACTGAAAAGAAACTTTGTGTTCCCTTCAAGCTAGGTGAAGGACGGCTTTCACACACACTTATCTCTCAGAACTGAGCATGTGGAGAGACGTTCGTTCATCCAGCACAAAGGGAACGGGTTGCAGGGGAAACCCTTACTCTGGTTTCTCAGTCTGATTCCAAGTGCCGGTTTGAAGTGCCTGCCGTTTTCACTGTAAAACCGAGTTGGAGCTTGTACCTCCCCATATATATGTAAGGGGTGGAGTTGGAAACTGAAAAGAAACTTTGTGTTCCCTTCAAGCTATGTGAAGGACGGCTTTCACACACACTTATATCTCAGAACTGAGCATGTGGAGAGAGGTTCGTTCATCCAGCACAAAGGGAACGGGTTGCAGCAAAAACCCTTACTCTGGTTTCTCAGTCTGTTTCCTAGTGCCGGTTTGAAGTGCCTGCCGTTTTCACTGTAAAACCGAGTTGGAGCTTGTACCTCCCCATATATATGTAAGGGGTGGAGTTGGAAACTTAAAAGAAACTTTGTGTTCCCTTCAAGCTAGGTGAAGGACGGCTTTCACACACACTTATCTCTCAGAACTGAGCATGTGGAGAGACGTTCGTTGATCCAGCACAAAGGGAACTGGTTGCAGGAGAAACCCTTATTCTGGTTTCTCAGTCTGTTTCCTAGTGCCGGTTTGAAGTGCCTGAAGTTGTCACAGTAAAACCGAGTTGCAGCTTGTACCTCCCCATATATATGTACGGAGTGGAGTTGGAAACTGAAAAGAAACATTGTGTTCCCTTCAAGCTAGGTAAAGGACGGCTTTCACACACACTTGTCTCTCAGAACTGAGCATGTGGAGAGACGTTCGTTCATCCAGCACAAAGGGAACGGGTTGCAGGAGAAACCCTTAATCTGGTTTCTCAGTCTGTTTCCTAGTGCCGGTTTGAAGTGCCTGCCGTTTTCACTGTAAAACCGAGTTGGAGCTTGTACCTCCCCATATATATGTATGGAGTGGAGTTTGCAACTGAAAAGAAACTTTGTGTTCCCTTCAAGCTAGGTGATGGACGGCTTTCACACACACTTATCTCTCAGAACTGAGCATGTGGAGAGACGTTCGTTCATCCAGCACAAAGGGAACGGGTTGCAGGAGAAACCCTTACTCTGGTTTCTCAGTCTGTTTCCTTGTGCCGGTTTGAAGTGCCTGCCGTTTTCACTGTAAAACCGAGTTGGAGCTTGTACCTCCCCATATATATGTATGGAGTGGAGTTTGCCACTGAAAAGAAACTTTGTGTTCCCTTCAAGCTAGGTGAAGGACGGCTTTCACACACACTTATCTCTCAGAACTGAGCATGTGGAGAGACTTTCGTTCATCCAGCACAAATGGAACGGGTTGCAGGAGAAACACTTACTGTGGTTTCTCAGTCTGTTTCCTAGTGCCGGTTTGAAGTGCCTGCCGTTTTCACTGTAAAACAGAGTTGGAGCTTGTTCCTCCCCATATATATGTATGGAGTGAAGTTTGCCACTGAAAAGAAACTTTGTTTTCCCTTCAAGCTAGGTGAAGGACGGCTTTCACACACACTTGTCTCTCAGAACTGAGCATGTGGAGAGACGTTCGTTCATCCAGCACAAAGGGAACGGGTTGCAGCAGAAACCCTTACTCTGGTTTCTCAGTCTGTTTCCTAGTGCCGGTTTGAAGTGCCTGCCGTTTTCACTGTAAAACCGAGTTGTAGCTTGTACCTCCCCATATCTATGTATGGAGTGGAGTTTGCAACTGAAAAGAAACTTTGTGTTCCCATCAAGCTAGGTGAAGGACGGCTTTCACACACACTTATCTCTCAGAACTGAGCATGTGGAGAGACGTTCGTTCATCCAGCACAAAGGGAACGGGTTGCAGGAGAAACCCTTACTCTGGTTTCTCAGTCTGTTTCCTAGTGCCGGTTTGAAGTGCCTGCCGTTTTCACTGTAAAACCGAGTTGGAGCTTGTACCTCCCCATATATATGTATGGAGTGGAGTTTGCCACTGAAAAGTAACTTTGTGTTCCCTTCAAGCTAGGTGAAGGTCGGCTTTCACAAACACTTGTCTCTCAGAACTGAGCATGTGGAGAGACGTTCGTTCATCCAGCACAAAGGGAACGGGTTGCAGGGTAAACCCTTACTCTGGTTTCTCAGTCTGATTCCAAGTGCCGGTTTGAAGTGCCTACCGTTTTCACTGTAAAACCGAGTTGGAGCTTGTACCTCCCCATATATATGTAAGGGGTGGAGTTTGCAACTGAAAAGAAACTTTGTGTTCCCTTCAAGCTAGGTGAAGGACGGCTTTCACACACACTTATCTCTCAGAACTGAGCATGTGGAGAGACGTTCGTTCATCCAGCACAAAGGGAACGGGTTGCAGGAGAAACCCTTACTCTGGTTTCTCAGTCTGTTTCCTAGTGCCGGTTTGAAGTGCCTGCCGTTTTCACTGTAAAACCGAGTTGGAGCTTGTACCTCCCCATATATATGTATGGAGTGGAGTTTGCAACTGAAAAGAAACTTTTTGTTCCCTTCAAGCTCGGTGAAGGTCGGCTTTCACACACACTTATCTCTCAGAACTGAGCATGTGGATAGACGTTCGTTCATCCAGCACAAAGGGAACGGGTTGCAGGAGAAACCCTTACTCTGGTTTCTCAGTCTGTTTCCTAGTGCCGGTTTGAAGTGCCTGCCATTTTCACTGTAAAATCGACTTGCAGTTTGTTCCTCCCCATATATATGTATGGAGTGGAGTTTGCCACTGAAAAGAAACTTTGTGTTCCCTTCAAGCTAGGTGAAGGACGGCTTTCACACACACTTGTCTCTCAGAACTGAGCATGTGGAGAGACGTTCGTTCATCCAGCACAAAGGGAACGGGTTGCAGCAGAAACCCTTACTCTGGTTTCTCAGTCTGTTTCCTAGTGCCGGTTTGTAGTGCCTGCCGTTTTCACTGTAAAACCGAGTTTGAGCTTGTACCTCCCCATATATATGTATGGATTGGAGTTTGCAACTGAAAAGAAACTTTGTGTTCCCTTCAAGCTAGGTGAAGGACGGCTTTCACACACACTTATCTCTCAGAATTGAGCATGTGGATAGACGTTCGTTCATCCAGCACAAAGGGAATGGGTTGCAGGAGAAACCCTTACTCTGGTTTCTCAGTCTGTTTCCTAGTGCCGGTTTGAAGTGCCTGCCATTTTCACTGTAAAACCGACTTGCAGTTTGTTCCTCCCCATATATATCTATGGAGTGGAGTTTGCCACTGAAAAGAAACTTTGTGTTCCTTTCAAGCTAGGTGAAGGACGGCTTTCACACACACTTATCTCTCAGAACTCAGCATGTGGAGAGACGTTCGTTCATCCAGCACAAAGGGAACGGGTTGCAGCAGAAACCCTTACTCTGGTTTCTCAGTCTGTTTCCTAGTGCCGGTTTGAAGTGCCTGCCGTTTTCACTGTAAAATCGAATTGGAGCTTGTAACTCCCCATATATATGTATGGAGTGGAGTTTGCAACTGAAAAGAAACTTTGTGTTCCCTTCAAGCTAGGTGAAGGACGGCTTTCACACACACTTGTCTCTCAGAACTGAGCATGTGGAGAGACGTTCGTTCATCCAGCACAAAGGAAACGGGTTGCAGGAGAAACCCTTACTCTGGTTTCTCAGTCTGTTTCCTAATGCCGGTTTGAAGTGCCTGCCGTTTACACTGTAAAACCGAGTTGGAGCTTGTACCTCACCATATATATGTAAGGGGTGGAGTTGGAAAGTTAAAAGAAACTTTGTGTTCCCTTCAAGCTAGGTGAAGGACGGCTTTCACACACACTTATCTCTCAGAACTGAGCATGTTGAGAGACTTTCGTTGATCCAGCACAAAGGGAACTGTTTGCAGGAGAAACCCTTACTCTGGTTTCTCAGTCTGTTTCCTAGTGCCGGTTTGAAGTGCCTGAAGTTGTCACAGTAAAACCGAGTTGCAGCTTGTTCCTCCCCATATATATGTATGGAGTGGAGTTTGCCACTGAAAAGGAATTTTGTGTTCCCTTCAAGCTAGGTGAAGGACGGCTTTCACACACACATATCTCTCAGAACTGAGCATGTGGAGAGACGTTCGTTCATCCAGCACAAAGGGAACGGGTTGCAGGAGAAACCCTTACTCTGGTTTCTCAGTCTGTTTCCTAGTGCCGGTTTGAAGTGCCTGCCGTTTTCACTGTAAAACCGAGTTGGAGCTTGTACCTCCCCATATATATGTATGGAGTGGAGTTTGCAACTGAAAAGAAACTTTGTGTTCCCTTCAAGCTAGGTGAAGGACGGCTTTCACACACACTTGTCTCTCAGAACTGAGCATGTGGAGAGACGTTCGTTCATCCAGCACAAAGGGAACGGGTTGCAGGAGAAACCCTTACTCTGGTTTCTCAGTCTGTTTCCTAGTGCCGGTTTGAAGTGCCTGCCGTTTTCACTGAAAAACAGAGTTGGAGCTTGTACCTCCCCATATATATGTATGGAGTGGAGTTTGCAACTGAAAAGAAACTTTGTGTTCCCTTCAAGCTAGGTGAAGGACGGCTTTCACACACACTTATCTCTCAGAACTGAGCATGTGGAGAGACTCTCTTTCATCTAGCACAAAGGGAACGGGTTGCAGGGGAAACCCATACTCTGGGTTCTCAGTCAGTTTCCTAGTGCCTGTTTGAAGTGCCTGCCGTTTTCACTGTAAAACAGAGTTGGAGCTTGTACCTCCCCATATATATGTATGGATTGGAGTTTGCAACTGAAAAGAAACTTTGTGTTCCCTTCAAGCTAGGTGAAGGACGACTTTCACACACACTTATCTCTCAGAACTGAGCATGTGGAGAGACGTTCGTTCATCCAGCACAAAGGGAACGGGTTGCAGGAGAAACCCTTACTCTGGTTTCTCAGTCTGTTTCCTAGTGCCGGTTTGAAGTGCCTGCCGTTTTCACTGTAAAACCGAGTTGGAGCTTGTACCTCCCCATATATATGTATGGAGTGGAGTTTGCAACTGAAAAGAAACTTTGTGTTCCCTTCAAGCTAGGTGAAGTACGGCTTTCACACACACATATCTCTCACAACTGAGCATGTGGGGAGACCTTCGTTCATCCATCACAAAAGGCACGGGTTGCAGGAGAAACCCTTACTCTGGTTTCTCAGTCTGTTTCCTATAGCCGGTTTGAAGTGCCTGCCGTTTTCACTATAAAACCGAGTTGGAGCTTGTACCTCCCCATATATATGTATGGAGTGGAGTTTGCCACTGAAAAGAAACTTTGTGTTCCCTTCAAGCTAGGTGAAGGACGGCTTTCACACACACTTATCTCTCAGAACTGAGCATGTGGAGAGACGTTCGTTCATCCAGCACAAAGGGAACGGGTTGCAGGAGAAACCTTTACACTGGTTTCTCAGTCTGTTTCCTAATGCCGGTTTGAAGGGCCTGCCGTTTTCACTGTAAAACCGTTTTGGAGCTTGTACCTCCCCATATATATGTATGGAGTGGAGTTGGAAACTGAAAGGAAACTTTGTGTTCCCTTCAAGCTAGGTGAAGGACGGCTTTCACAAACACTTATCTCTCAGAACTGAGCATGTGGAGAGACGTTCGTTCATCCAGCACAAAGGGAACGGGTTGCAGGAGAAACCCTTACTCTGGGTTCTCAGTCTGTTTCCTAACGCCGGTTTGAAGTGCCTGCCGTTTTGACTGTAAAACCGAGTTGGAGCTTGTACCTCCCCATATATATGTATGGAGTGGAGTTTGCCACTGAAAAGAAACTTTGTGTTCCCTTCAAGCTATGTGAAGGACGGCTTTCACACACATTTATCTCTCAGAAATGAGCATGTGGAGAGACGTTCGTTGAACCAGCACAAAGGGAACTGGTTGCAGGAGAAACCCTTACTCTGGTTTCTCAGTCTGTTTCCTAGTGCCGGTTTGAAGTGCCTGAAGTTGTCACAGTAAAACCGAGTTGCAGCATGTTCCTCCCCATATATATGTATGGAGTGGAGTTTGCCACTGAAAAGGAACTTTGTGTTCCCTTCAAGCTAGGTGAAGTACGGCTTTCACACACACATATCTTTCAGAACTGAGCATGTGGAGAGACGTTCGTTCATCCAGCACAAAGGGAACGGGTTGCAGGAGAAACCCTTACTCTGGTTTCTCAGTCTGTTTCCTAGTGCCGGTTTGAAGTGCCTGCCGTTTTCACTGTAAAACCGAGTTGGAGCTTGTTCCTCCCCATATATATGTATGGAGTGGAGTTTGCCTCTGAAAAGAAACTTTGTGTTCCCTTCAAGCTATGTAAAGGACGGCTTTCACACACACTTATCTCTCAGAACTGAGCATGTGGAGAGACGTTCGTTCATCCAGCACAAAGGGAACGGGTTGTAGGAGAAACCCTTACTCTGGTTTCTTAGTCTGTTTCCTAGTGCCGGTTTGAAGTGCCTGCCGTTTTCACTGTAAAACCGAGTTGGAGCTTGTACCTCCCCATATATATGTATGGATTGTAGTTTGCAACTGATAAGAAACTTTGTGTTCCCTTCAAGCTAGGTGAAGGACGACTTTCACACACACTTATCTCTCAGAACTGAGCATGTGGAGAGACGTTCGTTCATCCAGCACAAAGGGAACGGGATGCAGGAGAAACCCTTACTCTGGTTTCTCAGTCTGTTTCCTAATGCCGGTTTGAAGGGCCTGCCGTTTTCAATGTAAAACCGTTTTGGAGCTTGTACCTCCCCATATATATGTATGGAGTGGAGTTGGAAACTGAAAGGAAACTTTGTGTTCCCTTCAAGCTAGGTGAAGGACGGCTTTCACACACACTTGTCTCTCAGAACTGAGCATGTGGAGAGACGTTCGTTCATCCAGCACAAAGGGAACGGGTTGCAGGAGAAACCCTTACTCTGGGTTCTCAGACTGTTTCCTAACGCCGGTTTGAAGTGCCTGCCGTTTTGACTGTAAAACCGAGTTGGAGCTTGTACCTCCCCATATATATGTATGGAGTGGAGTTTGCCACTGAAAAGAAACTTTGTGTTCCCTTCAAGCTAGGTGAAGGACGGCTTTCACACACACTTATCTCTCAGAACTGAGCATGTGGAGAGACGTTCGTTGATCCAGCACAAAGGGAACTGGTTGCAGGAGAAACCCTTTCTCTGGTTTCTCAGTCTGTTTCCTAGTGCCGGTTTGAAGTGCCTGAAGTTGTCACAGTAAAACCGAGTTGCAGCTTGTTCCTCCCCATATATATGTATGGAGTGGAGTTTGCCACTGAAAAGGAACTTTGGGTTCCCTTCAAGCTAGGTGAAGGACGGCTTCACACACACATATCTTTCAGAACTGAGCATGTGGAGAGACGTTCGTTCATCCAGCACAAAGGGAACGGGTTGCAGGAGAAACCCTTACTCTGGTTTCTCAGTCTGTTTCCTAGTGCCGGTTTGAAATGCCTGCCGTTTTCACTGTAAAACCGAGTTGGAGCTTGTACCTCCCCATATATATGTAAGGATTGGAGTTGGAAAATGAAAAGAAACTTTGTGTTCCCTTCAAGCTAGGTGAAGGACGGCTTTCACACACACTTATCTCTCAGAACTGAGCATGTGGAGAGACGTTCGTTCATCCAGCACAATGGGAACGGGTTGCAGGGGAAACCCTTACTCTGGTTTCTCAGTCTGTTTCCTAGTGCCGGTTTGAAGTGCCTGCCGTTTTCACTGTAAAACCGAGTTGGAGCTTGTTCCTCCCCAAATATATGTATGGAGTGGAGTTTGCCTCTGAAAAGAAACTTTGTGTTCCCTTCAAGCTATGTGAAGGACGGCTTTCACACACACTTATCTCTCAGAAATGAGCATGTGGAGAGACGTTCGTTCATCCAGCACAAAGGGAACGGGTTGCAGGAGAAACCCTTACTCTGGTTTCTTAGTCTGTTTCCTAGTGCCGGTTTGAAGTGCCTGCCGTTTTCACTGTAAAACCGAGTTGGAGCTTGTACCTCCCCATATATATGTATGGAGTGGAGTTTGCCACTGAAAAGAAACTTTGTGTTCCCTTCAAGCTAGGTGAAGGACGGCTTTCACACACACTTATCTCTCAGAACTGAGCATGTGGAGAGACGTTCGTTCATCCAGCACAAAGGGAACGGGTTGCAGGAGAAACCCTTACTCTGGTTTCTCAGTCTGTTTCCTATAGCCGGTTTGAAGTGCCTGCCGTTTTCACTGTAAAACCGATTTGGAGCTTGTACCTCCCCATATATATGTATGGAGTGGAGTTGGAAACTGAAAGGAAACTTTGTGTTCCCTTCAAGCTAGGTGAAGGACGGCTTTCACACACACTTATCTCTCAGAACTCAGCATGTGGAGAGACTTTCGTTCATCCAGCACAAAGGGAACGGGTTGCAGGGGAAACCCTTTCTCTGGGTTCTCAGTCAGTTTCCTAGTGCCTGTTTGAAGTGCCTGCCGTTTTCACTGTAAAAGAGAGTTGGAGTTTGTTCCTCCCCATATATATGTATGGAGTGAAGTTTGCCAATGAAAAGAAACTTTGTGTTCCCTTCAAGCTAGGTGAAGGACGGCTTTCACACACACTTATCTCAAAGAACTGAGCATGTGGAGAGACGTTCGTTCATCCAGCACAAAGGGAACGGGTTGCAGGAGAAACCCTTACTCTGGTTTCTCAGTCTGTTTTGTAGTGCCGGTTTGAAGTACCTGCCGTTTTCACTGTAAAACCGAGTTGGAGCTTGTACCTCCCCATATATATGTATGGAGTGGAGTTTGCAACTGAAAAGAAACTTTGTGTTCCCTTCAAGCTAGGTGAAGGTCGGCTTTCACACACACTTATCTCTCAGAACTGAGCATGTGGATAGACGTTCGTTCATCCAGCACAAAGGGAACGGGTTTCAGGAGAAACCCTTACTCTGGTTTCTCAGTCTGTTTCCTAGTGCCGGTTTGAAGTGCCTGCCATTTTCACTGTAAAACCGATTTGGAGCTTGTACCTCCCCATATATATGTATGGAGTGGAGTTGGAAACTGAAAGGAAACTTTGTGTTCCCTTCAAGCTAGGTGAAGGACGGCTTTCACACACACTTGTCTCTCAGAACTGAGCATGTGGAGAGACGTTCGTTCATCCAGCACAAAGGGAACGGGTTGCAGCAGAAACACTTACTCTGGTTTCTCAGTCTGTTTCCTAGTGCCGGTTTGAAGTGCCTGCCGTTTTCACTGTAAAACCGAGTTTGAGCTTGTACCTCCCCATATATATGTATGGAGTGGAGTTGGAAACTGAAAGGAAACTTTGTGTTCCCTTCAAGCTAGGTGAAGGACGGCTTTCAAACACACTTATCTCTCAGAACTGAGCATGTGGAGAGACGTTCGTTCATCCAGCACAAAGGGAACGGGTTGCAGGAGAAACCCTTACTCTGGGTTCTCAGTCTGTTTCCTAGTGCCGGTTTGAAGTGCCTGCCGTTTTCACTGTAAAACCGAGTTGGAGCTTGTACCTCCCCATATATATGTATGGATTGGAGTTTGCAACTGAAAAGAAACTTTGTGTTCCCTTCAAGCTATGTGAAGGACGACTTTCACACACACTTATCTCTCAGAACTGAGCATGTGGAGAGACGTTCGTTCATCCAGCACAAAGGGAACGGGTTGCAGGAGAAACCATTACTCTAGTTTCTCAGTCTGTTTCCTAGTGCCGGTTTCAAGTGCCTGCCGTTTTCACTGTTAAACCGAGTTGGCGCTTGTACCTCCCCATATATATGTATGGAGTGGAGTTTGCAACTGAAAAGAAACTTTGTGTTCCCTTCAAGCTAGGTGAAGGACGGCTTTCACACACACATATCTCTCACAACTGAGCATGTGGAGAGACGTTCGTTCATCCAGCACAAAAGGCACGGGTTGCAGGAGAAACCCTTACTCTGGTTCCTCAGTCTGTTTCCTAACGCCGGTTTGAAGTGCCTGTCGTTTTCACTGTAAAACCGAGTTGGAGCTTGTACCTCCCCATATATATGTATGGAGTGGAGTTTGCCACTGAAAAGAAACTTTGTGTTCCCTTCAAGCTAGGTGAAGGACGGCTTTCACACACACTTATCTCTCAGAACTGAGCATGTGGAGAGACGTTCGTTCATCCAGCACAAAGGGAACGGGTTGCAGGAGAAACCCTTACTCTGGTTTCTCAGTCTGTTTCCTATAGCCGGTTTGAAGTGCCTGCCGTTTTCACTGTAAAACCGATTTGGAGCTTGTACCTCCCCATATATATGTATGGAGTGGAGTTGGAAACTGAAAGGAAACTTTGTGTTCCCTTCAAGCTAGGTGAAGGACGGCTTTCACACACACTTATCTCTCAGAACTCAGCATGTGGAGAGACTTTCGTTCATCCAGCACAAAGGGAACGGGTTGCAGGGGAAACCCTTACTCTGGGTTCTCAGTCAGTTTCCTAGTGCCTGTTTGAAGTGCCTGCCGTTTTCACTGTAAAAGAGAGTTGGAGTTTGTTCCTCCCCATATATATGTATGGAGTGAAGTTTGCCAATGAAAAGAAACTTTGTGTTCCCTTCAAGCTAGGTGAAGGACTGCTTTCACACACACTTGTCTCTCAGAACTGAGCATGTGGAGAGACGTTCGTTCATCCAGCACAAAGGGAACGGGTTGCAGGAGAAATCCTTACTCTGTTTTCTCAGTCTGTTTCCTAACGCCGGTTTGAAGTGCCTGCCGTTTTGACTGTAAAACCGAGTTGGAGCTTGTACCTCCCCATATATATGTATGGAGTGGAGTTTGACACTGAAAAGAAACTTTGTGTTCCCTTCAAGCTAGGTGAAGGACGGCTTTCACACACACTTATCTCTCAGAACTGAGCATGTGGAGAGACGTTCGTTGATCCAGCACAAAGGGAACTGGTTGCAGGAGAAACCCTTACTCTGGTTTCTCAGTCTGTTTCCTAGTGCCGGTTTGAAGTGCCTGAAGTTGTCACAGTAAATCCGAGTTGCAGCTTGTTCCTCTCCATATATATGTATGGATTGGAGTTTGCAACTGAAAAGGAACTTTGTGTTCCCTTCAAGCTAGGTGAAGGACGGCTTTCACACACACTTATCTCTCAGAACTGAGCATGTGGAGAGACGTTCGTTCATCCAGCACAAAGGGAACGGGTTGCAGGAGAAACCCTTACTCTGGTTTCTCAGTCTGTTTCCTGGTGCCGGTTTGAAGTGCCTGCCGTTTTCACTGTAAAACCGAGTTGGAGCTTGTACCTCCCCATAAATATGTATGGAGTGGGGTTTGCAACTGAAAAGAAACTTTGTGTTCCCTTCAAGCTAGGTGAAGCACGGCTTTCACACACACTTATCTCTCAGAACTGAGCATGTGGAGAGACTTTCGTTCATCCAGCACAAAGGGAACGGGTTGCAGGGGAAACCCTTACTCTGGGTTCTCAGTCTGTTTCCTAGTACCGGTTTGAAGTGCCTGCCGTTTTCACTGTAAAACCGAGTTTGAGCTTGTACCTCCCAATATATATGTATGGAGTGGAGTTGGAAACTGAAAGGAAACTTTGTGTTCCCTTCAAGCTAGGTGAAGGACGGCTTTCACACACACTTATCTCTCAGAACTGAGCATGTGGAGAGACGTTCGTTCATCCAGCACAAAGGGAACGGTTTGCAGGAGAAACGCTTACTCTGGGTTCTCAGTCTGTTTCCTAGTGCCGGTTTAAAGTGCCTGCCGTTTTCACTGTAAAACCGAGTTGGAGCTTGTACCTCCCCATATATATGTATGGATTGGAGTTTGCAACTGAAAAGAAACTTTGTGTTCCCTTCAAGCTATGTGAAGGACGACTTTCACACACACTTATCTCTCAGAACTGAGCATGTGGAGAGACGTTCGTTGATCCAGCACAAAGGGAACTGGTTGCAGGAGAAACCCTTACTCTGGTTTGTCAGTCTGTTTCCTAGTGCCGGTTTGAAGTGCCTGCCGTTTTCACTGTAAAACCGAGTTGGCGCTTGTACCTCCACATATATATGTATGGAGTGGAGTTTGCAACTGAAAAGAAACTTTGTGTTCCCTTCAAGCTAGGTGAAGTACGGCTTTCACACACACATATCTCTCACAACTGAGCATGTGGAGAGACGTTCGTTCATCCAGCACAAAAGGCACGGGTTGCAGGAGAAACCCTTACTCTGGTTCCTCAGTCTGTTTCCTAACGCCGGTTTGAAGTGCCTGTCGTTTTCACTGTAAAACCGAGTTGGAGCTTGTACCTCCCCATATATATGTATGGAGTGGAGTTTGCCACTGAAAAGAAACTTTGTGTTCCCTTCAAGCTAGGTGAAGGACGGCTTTCACACACACTTATCTCTCAGAACTGAGCATGTGGAGAGACGTTCGTTCATCCAGCACAAAGGGAACGGGTTGCAGGAGAAACCATTACTCTGGTTTCTCAGTCTGTTTCCTAGTGCCGGTTTGAAGTGCCTGCCGTTTTCACTGTAAACCCGAGTTGGAGCTTGTACCTACCCATATATATGTATGGAGTGGAGTTTGCCAATGAAAAGAAACTTTGTGTTCCCTTCAAGCTAGGTGAAGGACGGCTTTCACACACACTTGTCTCTCAGAACTGAGCATGTGGAGAGACGTTCGTTCATCCAGCACAAAGGGAACTGGTTGCAGCAGAAACACTTACTCTGGTTTCTCAGTCTGTTTCCTAGTGCCGGTTTGAAGTGCCTGCCGTTTTCACTGTAAAACCGAGTTGGAGCTTGTACCTCCCCATATATATGTATGGAGTGGAGTTGGAAACTGAAAGGAAACTTTGTGTTCCCTTCAAGCTAGGTGAAGGACGGCTTTCACACACACTTATCTCTCAGAACTGAGCATGTGGAGAGACGTTCGTTCATCCAGCACAAAGGGAACGGGTTGCAGGAGAAACCCTTACTCTGGGTTCTCAGTCTGTTTCCTAGTGCCGGTTTGAAGTGCCTGCCGTTTTCACTGTAAAACCGAGTTGGAGCTTGTACCTCCCCATATATATGTATGGATTGGAGTTTGCAACTGAAAAGAAACTTTGTGTTCCCTTCAAGCTATGTGAAGGACGACTTTCACACACACTTATCTCTCAGAACTGAGCATGTGGAGAGACGTTCGTTCATCCAGCACAAAGGGAACTGGTTGCAGGAGAAACCCTTACTCTGGTTTCTCAGTCTGTTTCCTAGTGCCGGTTTGAAGTGCCTGCCGTTTTCACTGTAAAACCGAGTTGGCGCTTGTACCTCCCCATATATATGTATGGAGTGGAGTTTGCAACTGAAAAGAAACTTTGTGTTCCCTTCAAGCTAGGTGAAGGACGGCTTTCACACACACATATCTCTCACAACTGAGCATGTGGAGAGACGTTCGTTCATCCAGCACAAAAGGCACGGGTTGCAGGAGAAACCATTACTCTGTTTCCTCAGTCTGTTTCCTAACGCCGGTTTGAAGTGCCTGTCGTTTTCACTGTAAAACCGAGTTGGAGCTTGTACCTCCCCATATATATGTATGGAGTGGAGTTTGCCACTGAAAAGAAACTTTGTGTTCCCTTCAAGCTAGGTGAAGGACGGCTTTCACACACACTTATCTCTCAGAACTGAGCATGTGGAGAGACGTTCGTTCATCCAGCACAAAGGGAACGGGTTGCAGCAGAAACACTTACTCTGGTTTCTCAGTCTGTTTCCTATAGCCGGTTTGAAGTGCCTGCCGTTTTCACTGTAAAACCGATTTGGAGCTTGTACCTCCCCATATATATGTATGGAGTGGAGTTGGAAACTGAAAGGAAACTTTGTGTTCCCTTCAAGCTAGGTGAAGGACGGCTTTCACACACACTTATCTCTCAGAACTCAGCATGTGGAGAGACTTTCGTTCATCCAGCACAAAGGGAACGGGTTGCAGGGGAAACCCTTACTCTGGGTTCGCAGTCAGTTTCCTAGTGCCTGTTTGAAGTGCCTGCCGTTTTCACTGTAAAAGAGAGTTGGAGTTTGTTCCTCCCCATATATATGTATGGAGTGAAGTTTGCCAATGAAAAGAAACTTTGTGTTCCCTTCAAGCTAGGTGAAGGACGGCTTTCACACACACTTGTCTCTCAGAACTGAGCATGTGGAGAGACGTTCGTTCATCCAGCACAAAGGGAACGGGTTGCAGGAGAAACCCTTACTCTGTTTTCTCAGTCTGTTTCCTAACGCCGGTTTGAAGTGCCTGCCGTTTTGACTGTAAAACCGAGTTGGAGCTTGTACCTCCCCATATATATGTATGGAGTGGAGTTTGACACTGAAAAGAAACTTTGTGTTCCCTTCAAGCTAGGTGAAGGACGGCTTTCACACACACTTATCTCTCAGAACTGAGCATGTGGAGAGACGTTCGTTGATCCAGCACAAAGGGAACTGGTTGCAGGAGAAACCCTTACTCTGGTTTCTCAGTCTGTTTCCTAGTGCCGGTTTGAAGTGCCTGAAGTTGTCACAGTAAAACCGAGTTGCAGCTTGTTCCTCCCCATATATATGTATGGAGTGGAGTTTGCAACTGAAAAGGAACTTTGTGTTCCCTTCAAGATAGGTGAAGGACGGCTTTCACACACACTTATCTCTCAGAACTGAGCATGTGGAGAGACGTTCGTTCATCCAGCACAAAGGGAACGGGTTGCAGGAGAAACCCTTACTCTGGTTTCTCAGTCTGTTTCCTAGTGCCGGTTTGATGTGCCTGCCGTTTTCACTGTAAAACCGAGTTGGAGCTTGTACCTCCCCATAAATATGTATGGAGTGGAGTTTGCAACTGAAAAGAAACTTTGTGTTCCCTTCAAGCTAGGTGAAGCACGGCTTTCACACACACTTATCTCTCAGAACTGAGCATGTGGAGAGACTTTCGTTCATCCAGCACAAAGGGAACGGGTTGCAGGGGAAACCCTTACTCTGGGTTCTCAGTCAGTTTCCTAGTGCCTGTTTGAAGTGCCTGCCGTTTTCACTGTAAAAGAGAGTTGGAGTTTGTTCCTCCCCATATATATGTATGGAGTGAAGTTTGCCAATGAAAAGAAACATTGTGTTCCCTTCAAGCTAGGTGAAGGACGGCTTTCACACACGCTTGTCTCTCAGAACTGAGCATGTGGAGAGACGTTCGTTCATCCAGCACAAAGGGAACGGGTTGCAGCAGAAACACTTACTCTGGTTTCTCAGTCTGTTTCCTAGTGCCGGTTTGAAGTGCCTGCCGTTTTCACTGTAAAACCGAGTTGGAGCTTGTACCTCCCCATATCTATGTATGGAGTGGAGTTTGCCACTGAAAAGAAACTTTGTGTTCCCTTCAAGCTAGGTGAAGGGCGGCTTTCACACACACTTATCTCTCAGAACTGAGCATGTGGAGAGACGTTCGTTCATCCAGCACAAAGGGAACGGGTTGCAGGAGAAACCCTTACTCTGGTTTCTCAGTCTGTTTCCTAGTGCCGGTTTGAAGTGCCTGCCGTTTTCACTGTAAAACCGAGTTGGAGCTTGTACCTCCCCCTATATATGTATGGAGTGGGGTTTGCCACTGAAAAGAAACTTTGTGTTCCTTTCAAGCTAGGTGAAGGATGGCTTTCAAACACACTTATCTCTCAGAACTGAGCATGTGGAGAGACGTTCGTTCATCCAGCACAAAGGGAACGGGTTGCAGGAGAAACCCTTACTCTGGTTTCTCAGTCTGTTTCCTAGTGCCGGTTTGAAGTGCCTGCCGTTTTCACTGTAAAACCGAGTTGGAGCTTGTACCTCCCCATATATATGTATGGAGTGGAGTTTGCAACTGAAAAGAAACTTTGTGTTCCCTTCAAGCTAGGTGAAGGTCGGCTTTCACACACACTTATCTCTCAGAACTGAGCATGTGGATAGACGTTCGTTCATCCAGCACAAAGGGAACGGGTTGCAGGAGAAACCCTTACTCTGGTTTCTCAGTCTGTTTCCTAGTGCCGGTTTGAAGTGCCTGCCATTTTCACTGTAAAACCGATTTGGAGCTTGTACCTCCCCATATATATGTATGGAGTGGAGTTGGAAACTGAAAGGAAACTTTGTGTTCCCTTCAAGCTAGGTGAAGGACGGCTTTCACACACACTTGTCTCTCAGAACTGAGCATGTGGAGAGACGTTCGTTCATCCAGCTCAAAGGGAACGGGTTGCAGCAGAAACACTTACTCTGGTTTCTCAGTCTGTTTCCTAGTGCCGGTTTGAAGTGCCTGCCGTTTTCACTGTAAAACCGAGTTTGAGCTTGTACCTCCCCATATATATGTATGGAGTGGAGTTGGAAACTGAAAGGAAACTTTGTGTTCCCTTCAAGCTAGGTGAAGGACGGCTTTCACACACACTTATCTCTCAGAACTGAGCATGTGGAGAGACGTTCGTTCATCCAGCACAAAGGGAACGGGTTGCAGGAGAAACCCTTTCTCTGGGTTCTCAGTCTGTTTCCTAGTGCCGGTTTGAAGTGCCTGCCCTTTTCACTGTAAAACCGAGTTGGAGCTTGTACCTCCCCATATATATGTATGGATTGGAGTTTGCAACTGAAAAGAAACTTTGTGTTCCCTTCAAGCTATGTGAAGGACGACTTTCACACACACTTATCTCTCAGAACTGAGCATGTGGAGAGACGTTCGTTCATCCAGCACAAAGGGAACGGGTTGCAGGAGAAACCCTTACTCTGGTTTGTCAGTCTGTTTCCTAGTGCCGGTTTGAAGTGCCTGCCGTTTTCACTGTAAAACCGAGTTGGCGCTTGTACCTCCCCATATATATGTATGGAGTGGAGTTTGCAACTGAAAAGAAACTTTGTGTTCCCTTCAAGCTAGGTGAAGGACGGCTTTCACACACACATATCTCTCACAACTGAGCATGTGGAGAGACGTTCGTTCATCCAGCACAAAAGGCACGGGTTGCAGGAGAAACCCTTACTCTGGTTCCTCAGTCTGTTTCCTAACGCCGGTTTGAAGTGCCTGTCGTTTTCACTGTAAAACCTATTTGGAGCTTGTACCTCCCCATATATATGTATGGAGTGGAGTTGGAAACTGAAAGGAAACTTTGTGTTCCCTTCAAGCTAGGTGAAGGACGGCTTTCACACACACTTATCTCTCAGAACTCAGCATGTGGAGAGACTTTCGTTCATCCAGCACAAAGGGAACTGGTTGCAGGGGAAACCCTTACTCTGGGTTCTCAGTCAGTTTCCTAGTGCCTGTTTGAAGTGCCTGCAGTTTTCACTGTAAAAGAGAGTTGGAGTTTGTTCCTCCCCATATATATGTATGGAGTGAAGTTTGCCAATGAAAAGAAACTTTGTGTTCCCTTCAAGCTAGGTGAAGGACGGCTTTCACACACACTTGTCTCTCAGAACTGAGCATGTGGAGAGACGTTCGTTCATCCAGCACAAAGGGAACGGGTTGCAGGAGAAACCCTTACTCTGTTTTCTCAGTCTGTTTCCTAACGCCGGTTTGAAGTGCCTGCCGTTTTGACTGTAAAACCGAGTTGGAGCTTGTACCTCCCCATATATATGTATGGAGTGGACTTTGCCACTGAAAAGAAACTTTGTGTTCCCTTCAAGCTAGGTGAAGGACGGCTTTCACACACACTTATCTCTCAGAACTGAGCATGTGGAGAGACGTTCGTTGATCCAGCACAAAGGGAACTGGTTGCAGGAGAAACCCTTACTCTGGTTTCTCAGTCTGTTTCCTAGTGCCGGTTTGAAGTGCCTGAAGTTGTCACAGTAAAACCGAGTTGCAGCTTGTTCCTCCCCATATATATGTATGGAGTGGAGTTTGCAACTTAAAAGGAACTTTGTGTTCCCTTCAAGCTAGGTGAAGGACGGCTTTCACACACACATATCTCTCAGAACTGAGCATGTGGAGAGACGTTCGTTCATCCAGCCCAAAGGGAACGGGTTGCAGGAGAAACCCTTACTCTGGTTTCTCAGTCTGTTTCCTAGTGCCGGTTTGAAGTGCCTGCCGTTTTCACTGTAAAACCGAGTTGGAGCTTGTACCTCCCCATATATATGTATGGAGTGGAGTTTGCAACTGAAAAGAAACTTTGTGTTCCCTTCAAGCTAGGTGAAGGACGGCTTTCACACACACTTATCTCTCAGAACTGAGCATGTGGAGAGACGTTCGTTCATCCAGCACAAAGGGAACGCGTTGCAGGAGAAACCCTTACTCTGGTTTCTCAGTCTGTTTCCTAGTGCCGGTTTGAAGTGCCTGCCGTTTTCACTGTAAAACCGAGTTGGAGCTTGTACCTCCCCATAAATATGTATGGAGTGGAGTTTGCAACTGAAAAGAAACTTTGTGTTCCCTTCAAGCTAGGTGAAGCACGGCTTTCACACACTCTTATCTCTCAGAACTGAGCATGTGGAGAGACTTTCGTTCATCCAGCACAAAGGGAACGGGTTGCAGGGGAAACCCTTACTCTGGGTTCTCAGTCAGTTTCCTAGTGCCTGTTTGAAGTGCCTGCCTTTTTCACTGTAAAAGAGAGTTGGAGTTTGTTCCTCCCCATATATATGTATGGAGTGAAGTTTGCCAATGAAAAGAAACTTTGTGTTCCCTTCAAGCTAGGTGAAGGACGGCTTTCACACACGCTTGTCTCTCAGAACTGAGCATGTGGAGAGACGTTCGTTCATCCAGCACAAAGGGAACGGTTTGCTGCAGAAACACTTACTCTGGTTTCTCAGTCTGTTTCCTAGTGCCGGTTTGAAGTGCCTGCCGTTTTCACTGTAAAACCGTGTTGGAGCTTGTACCTCCCCATATCTATGTATGGAGTGGAGTTTGCCACTGAAAAGAAACTTTGTGTTCCCTTCAAGCTAGGTGAAGGGCGGCTTTCACACACACTTATCTCTCAGAACTGAGCATGTGGAGAGACGTTCGTTCATCCAGCACAAAGGGAACGGGTTGCAGGAGAAACCCTTACTCTGGTTTCTCAGTCTGTTTCCTAGTGCCGGTTTGAAGTGCCTGCCGTTTTCACTGTAAAACCGAGTTGGAGCTTGTACCTCCCCATATATATGTATGGAGTGGGGTTTGCCACTGAAAAGAAACTTTGTGTTCCTTTCAAGCTAGGTGAAGGATGGCTTTCAAACACACTTATCTCTCAGAACTGAGCATGTGGAGAGACGTTCGTTCATCCAGCACAAAGGGAACGGGTTGCAGGGGAAACCCTTTCTCTGGTTTCTCAGTCTGATTCCAAGTGCCGGTTTGAAGTGCCTGCCGTTTTCACTGTAAAACCGAGTTGGAGCTTGTACCTCCCCTTATATATGTATGGAGTGGAGTTTGCAACTGAAAAGAAACTTTGTGTTCCCTTCAAGCTAGGTGAAGGACGGCTTTCACACACACTTATCTCTCAGAACTGAGCATGTGGAGAGACGTTCATTCATCCAGCACAAAGGGAACGCGTTGCAGGAGATACCCTTATTGTGGTTTCAAAGTCTGTTTCCTAGTGCTCGTATGAAGTGCCTGCCGTTTTCACTGTAAAACCGAGTTGGAGCTTCTACCTCCCCATATATATGTATGGAGTGGAGTTTGCAACTGAAAAGAAACATTGTGTTCCCTTCAAGCTAGGTGAAGGTCGGCTTTCACACACACTTATCTCTCAGAACTGAGCATGTGGAAAGACTTTCTTTCATCCAGCACAAAGGGAACGGGTTGCAGGAAAAACCCTTACTCTGGTTTCTCAGTCTGTTTCCTAGTGCCGGTTTGAAGTGCCTGCCGTTTTCACTGTAAAACCGAGTTGGAGCTTGTTCCTCCCCATATATATGTATGGAGTGGAGTTTGCCACTGAAAAGAAACTTTGTGTTCCCTTCAAGCTAGGTGAAGGACGGCTTTCAATCACACTTGTCTCTCAGAACTGAGCATGTGGAGAGACGTTCGTTCATCCAGCACAAAGGGAACGGGTTGCAGGAGAAACACTTACTGTGGATTCTCAGTCTGTTTCCTAGTGCCGGTTTGAAGTTCCTGCAGTTGTCACTGTAAAACCGATTTGGAGCTTGTACCTCCCCATATATATGTATGGAGTGGAGTTTGCCACTGAAAAGAAACTTTGTGTTCCCTTCAAGCTAGGTGAAGGACGGCTTACACACACACTTATCTCTCAGAACTGAGCATGTGGAGAGACGTTCGTTCATCCAGCACAAAGGGAACGGGTTGCAGGAGATACCTTTACTGTAGTTTCTCAGTCTGTTTCCTAGTGCTGGTTTGAAGTGCCTGCCCTTTTCACTGTAAAACCGAGTTGGAGCTTGTACCTCCCCATATATATGTATGGAATGTAGTTGGAAACTGAAAAGAAACTTTGTGTTCCCTTCAAGCTATATGAAGAACGGCTTTCACACACACTTATCTCTCAGAACTGAGCATGTGGAGAGACTTTCGTTCATCCAGCAAAAAGGGAACGGTTTGCAGGAGAAACCCTTACTCTGGGTTCTCAGTCTGTTTCCTAGTGCCGGTTTGAAGTGCCTGCCGTTTTCACTGTAAAACAGAGTTGGAGCTTGTTCCTCCCCATATATATGTATGGAGTGGAATTTGCCACTGATAAGAAACTTTGTGTTCCCTTCAAGCTAGGTGAAGGTCGGCTTTCACACACACTTGTCTCTCAGATCTGAGCATGTGGAGAGACGTTCGTTCATCCAGCACAAAGGGAACGGTTTGCAGCAGAAACCCTTACTCTGGTTTCTCAGTCTGTTTCCTAGTGCCGGTTTGAAGTGCCTGCCTTTTTCACTGTAAAACCGAGTTGGAGTTTGTACCTCCCCATATATATGTAAGGAATGGAGTTTGCCACTGAAAAGAAACTTTGTGTTACCTTCAAGCTAGGTGAAGGACGGCTTTCACACACACTTATCTCTCAGAACTGAGCATGTGGAGAGACGTTCGTTCATCCAGCACAAAGGGAACGGGTTGCAGGAGAAACCCTTACTCTGGTTTCTCAGTCTGTTTCCTAGTGCCGGTTTGAAGTGCCTACCGTTTTCACTGTAAAACCGAGTTGGAGCTTGTACCTCCCCATATATATGTATGGAGTGGAGTTTGCCACTGAAAAAAACTTTGTGTTCCCTTCAAGCTAGGTGAAGGACGGCTTTCACACACACTTATCTCTCAGAACTGAGCATGTGGAGAGACATTCGTTCATCCAGCACAAAGGGAACGGGTTGCAGGAGAAACCCTTACTCTGGTTTCTCAGTCTGTTTCCTAATGCCGGTTTGAAGTGCCTGCCGTTTTCACTGTAAAACCGAGTTGGAGCTTGTACCTCCCCATATCTATGTATGGAGTGGAGTTGGGAACTGAAAAGAAACTTTGTGTTCCCTTCAAGCTAGGTGAAGGACGGCTTTCACACACACTTATCTCTCAGAACTGAGCATGTGGAGAGACATTCGTTCATCCAGCACAAAGGGAACGGGTTGCAGGAGAAACCCTTACTCTGGTTTCTCAGTCTGTTTCCTAATGCCGGTTTGAAGTGCCTGCCGTTTTCACTGTAAAACCGAGTTGGAGCTTGTACCTCCCCATATATATGTATGGAGTGGAGTTGGGAACTGAAAAGAAACTTTGTGTTCCCTTCAAGCTAGGTGAAGGATGGCTTTCACTCACACTTATCTCTCAGAACTGAGCATGTGGAGAGACGTTCGTTCATCCAGCACAAAGGGAACGGTTTGCAGGAGAAACCCTTACTCTGGGTTCTCAGTCTGTTTCCTAGTGCCGGTTTGAAGTGCCTGCCGTTTTCACTGTAAAACCGAGTTGGAGCTTGTACCTCCCCATATATATATATGGAGTGGAGTTTGCAACTGAAAAGAAACTTTGTGTTCCCTTCAAGCTAGGTGAAGGACGGCTTTCACACACAGTTATCTCTCAGAACTGAGCATGTGGAGAGACGTTCATTCATCCAGCACAAAGGGAACGCGTTGCAGGAGATACCCTTATTGTGGTTTCAAAGTCTGTTTCCTAGTGCTCGTATGAAGTGCCTGCCGTTTTCACTGTAAAACCGGTTTACAGCTTCTACCTCCCCATATATATGTATGGAGTGGAGTTTGCAACTGGAAAGAAACTTTGTGTTCCCTTCAAGCTAGGTGAAGGACGGCTTTCAGACACACTTATCTCTCAGAACTGAGCATGTGGAGAGACTTTCGTTCATCCAGCAAAAAGGGAACGGGTTGCAGGAGAAACCCTTACTCTGGTTTCTCAGTCTGTTTCCTAGTGCCGGTTTGAAGTGCCTGCCGTTTTCACTGTAAACCCGAGTTGGAGCTTGTACCTCCCCATATATATGTATGGAGTGGAGTTTGCCAATGAAAAGAAACTTTGTGTTCCCTTCAAGCTAGGTGAAGGACGGCTTTCACACACACTTGTCTCTCAGAACTGAGCATGTGGAGAGACGTTCGTTCATCCAGCACAAAGGGAACGGGTTGCAGGAGAAACCCTTACTCTGGTTTCTCAGTCTGTTTCCTAGTGCCGGTTTGAAGTGCCTGCCTTTTTCACTGTAAAACCGAGTTGGAGCTTGTACCTCCCCATATATATGTATGGAGTGGAGTTTGCAACTGAAAAGAAACATTGTGTTCCCTTCAAGCTAGGTGAAGGACGGCTTTCACACACACTTATCTCTCAGAACTGAGCATGTGGAGAGACGTTCGTTCATCCAGCACAAAGGGAACGGGTTGCAGGAGAAACCCTTACTCTGGTTTCTCAGTCTGTTTCCTAGTGCCGGTTTGAAGTGCCTGCCGTTTTCACTGTAAAACCGAGTTGGAGCTTGTTCGTCCCCATATATATGTATGGATTAGAGTTTGCAACTGAAAAGAAACTTTGTGTTCCCTTCAAGCTAGGTGAAGGACGGCTTTCACACACACTTATCTCTCAGAACTGAGCATGTGGAGAGACGTTCGTTCATCCAGCACAAAGGGAACGGGTTGCAGGAGAAACCCTTACTCTGGTTTCTCAGTCTGTTTCCTAGTGCAGGTTTGAAGTGCCTGCCGTTTTCACTGTAAAACCGAGTTGCAGCTTCTACCTCCCCATATATATTTATGGATTGGAGTTTGCAACTGAAAAGAAACTTTGTGTTCCCTTCAAGCTAGGTGAAGGACGGCTTTCACACACACTTGTCTCTCAGAACTGAGCATGTGGAGAGACGTTCGTTCATCCAGCACAAAGGGAACGGGTTGTAGGAGATACCTTTACTGTGGTTTCTCAGTCTGTTTCCTAGTGCTGGTTTGAAGTGCCTGCCGTTTTCACTGTAAAACCGGGTTACAGCTTCTACATCCCCATATATATGTATGGAGTGGAGTTTGCAACTGAAAAGAAACTTTGTGTTCCCTTCAAGCTAGGTGAAGGGCGGCTTTCACACACACTTATCTCTCAGAACTGAGCATGTGGAGAGACGTTCGTTCATGCAGCACAACGGGAACGGGTTGAAGTAGAAACCCTTACTCTGGTTTCTTAGTCTGTTTCCTAGTGCCGGTTTGAAGTGCCTGCCGTTTTCACTGTAAAACCGAGTTGGAGCTTGTACCTAACCATATATATGTATGGAGTGGAGTTTGCAACTGAAAAGAAACTTTATGTTCCCTTCAAGCTAGGTGAAGGACGGCTTTCACACACACTTATCTCTGAGAAATGAGCATGTGTAGAGACGTTCGTTCATGCAGCACAACGGGAACGGTTTGAAGGAGAAACCCTTACTCTGGTTTCTCAGTCTGTTTCCTAGTGCCGGTTTGAAGTGCCTGCCGTTTTCACTGTAAACCCGAGTTGGAGCTTGTACCTCCCCATATATATGTATGGAGTGGAGTTTGCCAATGAAAAGAAACTTTGTGTTCCCTTCAAGCTAGGTGAAGGACGGCTTTCACACACACTTATCTCTCAGAACTGAGCATGTGGAGAGACGTTCGTTCATCCAGCACAATGGGAACGGGTTGCAGGAGAAACCCTTACTCTGGTTTCTCAGTATGTTTCCTAGTGCCGGTTTGAATTGCCTGCCGTTTTCACTGTAAAACCGAGTTGGAGCTTGTACCTCCCCATATATATGTATGGAGTGGAGTTGGCAACTGAAAAGAAACTTTGTGTTCCCTTCAAGCTAGGTGAAGGACGGCTTTCACACACACTTATCTCTCAGAACTGAGCATGTGGAGAGACTTTCGTTCATCCAGCAAAAAGGGAACGGGTTGCAGGAGAAACCCTTACTCTGGGTTCTCAGTCTGTTTCCTAGTGCCGGTTTGAAGTGCCTGCCGTTTTCACTGTAAAACAGAGTTGGAGCTTGTACCTCCCCATATATATGTATGGAGTGGAATTTGCCACTGATAAGAAACTTTGTGTTCCCTTCAAGCTAGGTGAAGGACGGCTTTCACACACACTTGTCTCTCAGATCTGAGCATGTGGAGAGACGTTCGTTCATCCAGCACAAGGGGAACGGGTTGCAGCAGAAACCCTTACTCTGGTTTCTCAGTCTGTTTCCTAGTGCCGGTTTGAAGTGCCTGCCGTTTTCACTGTAAAACCGAGTTGGAGTTTGTACCTCCCCATATATATGTAAGGAGTGGAGTTTGCCACTGAAAAGAAACTTTGTGTTCCCTTCAAACTAGGTGAAGGACGGCTTTCACACACACTTATCTCTCAGAACTGAGCATGTGGAGAGACATTCGTTGATCCAGCACAAAGGGAACGGGTTGCAGGAGAAACCCTTACTCTGGTTTCTCAGTCTGTTTCCTAGTGCCGGTTTGAAGTGCCTGCCGTTTTCACTGTAAAACCGAGTTGGAGCTTGTACCTCCCCATATATATGTATGGAGTGGAGTTTGCAACTGAAAAGAAACTTTGTGTTCCCTTCAAGCTAGGTGAAGGACGGCTTTCACACACACTTATCTCTCAGAACTGAGCATGTGGAGAGACGTTCGTTCATCCAGCACAAAGGGAACGGGTTGCAGCAGAAACCCTTACTCTGGTTTCTCAGTCTGTTTCCTAGTGCCGGTTTGAAGTGCCTGCCGTTTTCACTGTAAAACCGAGTTGGAGCTTGTACCTCCCCATATATATGTACGGAGTGGAGTTTGCAACTGAAAAGAAACTTTGTGTTCCCTTCAAGCTAGGTGAAGGACGGCTTTCACACACACTTATCTCTCAGAACTGAGCATGTGGAGAGACGTTCGTTCATCCAGCACAAAGGGAACGGGTTGCAGGAGAAACCCTTACTCTGGTTTCTCAGTCTGTTTCCTAGTGCCGGTTTGAAGTGCCTGCCTTTTTCACTGTAAAATCGAGTTGCAGCTTCTACCTCCCCATATATATATATGGAGTGGAGTTTGCAACTGAAAAGAAACTTTGTGTTCCCTTCAAGCTAGGTGAAGGACGGCTTTCACACACACTTATCTCTCAGAACTGAGCATGTGGAGAGACGTTCATTCATCCAGCACAAAGGGAACGCGTTGCAGGAGATACCCTTATTGTGGTTTCAACGTCTGTTTCCTAGTGCTCGTATGAAGTGCCTGCCGTTTTCACTGTAAAACCGGTTTACAGCTTCTACCTCCCCATATATATGTATGGAGTGGAGTTTGCCACTGAAAAGAAACTTTGTGTTCCCTTCAAGCTAGGTGAAGGACGGCTTTCACACACACTTATCTCTCAGAACTGAGCATGTGGAGAGACGTTCGTTCATCCAGCACAAAGGGAACGGATTGCCGGAGAAACCCTTACTCTGGTTTCTCAGTCTGTTTCCTAGTACCGGTTTGAAGTGCCTGCCGTTTTCACTGTAAAACCGAGTTGGAGCTTGTACCTCCCCATATATATGTATGGAGTGAAGTTGGCAACTGAAAAGAAACTTTGTGTTCCCTTCAAGCTAGTTGAAGGACCGCTTTCACACACAGTTGTCTCTCCGAAATGAGCATGTGGAGAGACTTTCGTTCATCTAACAGAAAGGGAACGGGTTGCAGGAGAAACACTTACTTTGGTTTCTCAGTCTGTTTCCTAGTGCCCGTTTGAAGTTCCTGCAGTTGTCACTGTAAATCCGGTTTGGAACTTGTACCTCCCCATATATATGTATGGAGTGGGGTTGGCAACTTAAAATAAACTTTGTGTTCCCTTCATGCTAGGTAAATGACGGCTTTCACACACACTTATCTCACAGAATTGAGCATATGTAGTGACGTTATTCACGTAGTATAAAGGGAATAGTTAGCAATAGAAACACTCTCGTTTCTCAGTTTATTTAATAGTGCCGTTTCAAAGTTTATGCAGTTTTCACTCTAATTGTGAGTTAGAGCTAGTACCTCTACATATATATGTATGTAATGTAGTTTCCCACTTAAAAGTAACCCCGTGTTCTCAACATGCTTGTTGATTGATGGCTTTCACGCACATTCAACTCTCAGAATTGAGCATGTTTATAGGCGTTCGTTCATCTAGCTCATAGAGAATGTGAAATCGATAATCATTGCCTATGGTTGTAAGAAAACAATAAAGGGAGCATTAATTTAGTGTCTTTATAGCTATTGTCAGCAGACATGAGAGAATTTCATTTTCAGCATAGATTTCTTTTTTTTAAAGTTCAGAAATCTTAAATCTTTCCTGTTACTGGATATATATAGTGAATGTCTTAAAGTCTTTGAGCAAGTTCTTTAAAGCAGAATTGTTACTTTGCTTTTGGTTTGTAACCTAAGGGAATTTCCAGAATTCCAGTGGCAGTTCAAAAGCAATGGCCTGTACCTTGCCTATTACATTTTTTATGTTCCATAAATATAACTGTAGACTAGGTTACTGTGGATAATTCAAGAGCTGCTTGGATATGTTATATGTAAGTTATATTTTCAAAAATTATAAATATCACGGAAATCCATCAACCTTTGAAATCTTTTTGGTATAATTTATTCTTTAATAATGTAGATTTAGATAGCCCTTTTATTTATGTAACCCTTATGAAAATAAGTTGGTTTTATATAACTCCTTTGTAAATAAATGATTTAAAAATTGTTTTTTTAATCATTTGCTTCTTAAAAATAGGATATTAATTGCACAATATGTATTTTCCTTCAAGTTCATACTTTTTTCCCTATACTATCTTGACTTGTTTAGATAAGTTAACCCGTAGTCTGATTTATTTTAAACACTCAGTATGTGCTTCTGTCTGTTGCTTTATTAGAGAGCAAGGATTCTTTATTATTTTTAATAAAATATACTTGCAGTAAACTATACTGGGATTCTTTCATTCACAGAGTCAAGCAATGATACCTGTTTGTTAGATCAAGTGTCTAAGCCTCTCAAGTGATTACATGGACAAAGTTAAAAACGTCATAAATGATCGACTAACAAACTTTATTGTATTCCTTGATTAAAGGTATAAATATTGGTTGATCTTAAATTCGGATGTAAAGCTCTTATGAATTACATGGGTGTTCTCCAAAATTCTTTAATTTGGGCTTTAAACCCTCCAGTAAAATACTGGTTTGAAGGAAGAAGAAAGTCGAGAATAGATTGAATCCAAATTTTGTGGGAATAAACAAAGCTAAATGTTTCAGTCATTTTTTGAAGCAGAACAGATATCTTTTCTGCACCATATGATTTTAATAGTATTCATCTGAACATACGGTTTAGACACCATGAGACCACAAGCCAACAAACAAGATCTCAGGCAAAGCAAGAAAAACAACTGAGGGGATTTTCTACTGCAAAATTTTCCCTAGTTAGAACTGTAATAGAGAACAAATCTGATGCCATATTGGATCTGTTCCTTCAGTTTGAAGCACTGTGCCCTGTTTTCCAGGCTTAATCTTGCTGGCTCTGCACCTTTTGTAAAACAACATTGCCTTTAGCCTAAAACCTACAGGAAAGCCTATTCTCGGGGCTCTGACCTTTAAGGATGTTAGCACTTCTGCACTTATGTGGAGATGGCAAGTTGCAAAATAGAGAATAACCTTTGTTTTGTTGGAGGTTTACAGGGACACCATAGCCTGACCCACATGGACGGCTGCAAGAACAAAGAATGCCTGCAGCAAGAAGTTTGCACAGCCAACCACACCCCCTCCCCTTTTTAGTTTAAAAGGAGCCTGAATTCTGACTTGGGCAAGATGATTCTCCAGGACATTAGTCCCCCATCTTCTTGTTCTGCCAGCTTTCTGAATAAAGTTACTATTCCTTGCCCCAAAACCTTGTCTCCTGATTTATTTATTTATCACTGTTGTGCAGCGAGCAGAACAAGTTCGGCCTCGGTAACAGAACCAGCTTTGTCATTCCCTCTGATGTGAAATCTCTCTGGGTGTACACGTGCTTGCCTGGTGGTGGTGGTGGTGGTGGTGGTGGTGATGGGCAAAAATATTTCACTTCTCCTGATTTCAATAGGCTAAAATTTCCTGCTATCTAAGTCAACTCTAGACTTTTACAGAATCACCTGCAGATGTGTTTCTGGAAGCTACAAAAATTCCAACAATGAAAATAATTCTATTGTCTCCAGACAAGATACTTTTCCTCAAAACTAAGCAGCTCTGAGACACACTTCAGGAGTACACATAGATGCAGTGTGCTTCATTTCCCATGCTGTTCCGACACAATTTTCCACTTATATCAAAGTAAATTAAAATCGGTCTTCAATAGCAGATGCTCTGGCATGATACAATAATGTCAGTTCCACATATTTATTGAGCCAGAGCAGCTTTAGAATAAATGATTTTATACCAAACTCCTGCTTGATGTCCTGTCTTCTCCCTGGTGGCTAATTCTTTTCTTCTTTCTTCCAAAAAGTACTCCTGTTATGGGAAGTTAGCCTTTACTGTGCACATTCAATTGGGAAGGCACAAATTAAACATGTGAAGGGATGACATACATATTTAATTCTTACTTATACATATATACAAGCACACAGGATCTGCGTCTTGGAAGATGTCACTTCCTAATGTGGGCAAGAGGATGGTCTATAGTTCAATCAATGATTTCTAGGATATAATAAAGCAATGCTTGATTTATAAGACAGAACAACTCCTGGATATGAATCAGTGACACCGATCAGTGGGTGCACATGTGTGTATACACACGCCCATGCACACGGAGCAGCCTTGGAGACACTCCATCTGTGCTGTTGGAGCAAAGTCATGCTGGGGAGATGAGGAAAAAGTGCCTAAAACAATCAAACCAGGACACCTGAGTAATGGGTAATAGGAGTCAATTGAATTTTCTGGTTAGCTGAAGGTCAAACAAAAACACTTTTAGTTTCAAACGTCATTGCTAAAAATTTCCTTAAAGCACAGGAGCCTGTTTTCCTGCCTTGCTTAGTGTCATATGGCATATTAAACATGACAGATTCACACTTCTCTGACTGTGGAACGGGAAAGGCCTTGCTGTCATGTTCTGAATATTAGTCTATGTTTTGCAGCACAGTGGATACTGAAAATGGGGCAATTTGAGTGAATGGGAATGGACGTAACCTAGCAGACATTGACTGTGTGTGATTTGCCAACTTTCTCCAAAAAGTAGGGGTAGCAAGCAAATCAGATAAATTGAGGGTTCTTGGGGTGGGGAGTCGGGTGGGCTGACAGCTGGGTGGTCCCAGGTAGCTTGTTCTACTGTGTAAAATTGTGACTATGATCCAGACAGTGACACATTGTCAAATTCTTGTGCCTGTAGCTTTGATACCTGGCCAAGTCTGTGCAGCCCCAATTTTATCGATGGTGCATAATATAGATAACTGACATTCCCTGAGGACCAGGTTGTGTGACTTCCATGCATTGACTCACTGACTTCCCTAAGCACCCTTTGTGGTAAATAACAGTCTTAAAATATGCAGCAGGGATTTATTTTGTTTGCAGGTGATAAGATGAAGCTCTGAACTGTTGAAGCCTGGCCCAAAATCATGCAGATGTGGAGATGCAATGCTGGGATCTAAGCTCGGGCCAGACTCCAGAACCTGAAGGGCCCAACAAGTCCCCTCACCCAGGAACCTGGCCCACAGCCACTGCCAGGCCCTGTTCTGTTTCTATGAGTGCTCACAGGAAAATGCCAGGTACTCAGGGTCAATGTGACTTGATTAAGGAATTCAAACTGAGATAGCCTTTTGTTGGGGACTGTAACCTGGGAGTGAAACTGGCAGTGAAGTAAGGGAGGAAACAGCCCTGGTTGTAAGAATATTTCTAGGGAAGAAAGTTCCCTGATGGGCTGGCATGGAATCGCTGTGGTTGTGAGCCCCCTGTTGCACTGTGGGGGTGTGGGCAGGGAAGGAGAGAGACTGTTCATGCTGGTCATAGTCAATAAAGTTTGTAAACAGCTGAGTTCTGTTCCTTCACAGCTCAGACACATGCAGGACATGAGGATGCTTAGCTAATGACCAACAGTGGGTAGCAAAGGCCAAGAGTGGGGTGGGGAGGAGAGAAGGGGTCACCTTCTGGAAGAACCTCTGCCCCAGGGGACCAGGAAGGTAATGAATGATTGGGGATGCACAAAGGGTTTATATGGCCTCATCAGGTAGTTCCTACTTTAAACTGATAGTCTGGAATATATGGTAAAATACGGTGGAATGACTGCTCTTATTTTAGGTTCTACAAACTCTTAAACAGATAGATTTCTATCTCCATTATACAAGCACTGCTGGGTAACATTTATAGTCATGTGAGGATCAAAGGAGTGAGTACTTATTAATACTATTACCATGCTTCTACTGAATTAACACTTCAGCAACAGTATAATGGCCATGCTTCTTAACAACTGCCTCTGTAAAAGCTCTTGCAAGTCACAAATAATAATTATTAAAAAAAATGAAAAATTATAACAATTACATTTGCAACAACTATGTTGTCTATAACGATGATAATGTTAGCATCTCCCTCTCATATTAAACAATACCCAACACTGGATTCCTTAGGAAGCAACGCCAATGCATTTTTGGACTCTTCAAGGTCTTCACCCCATGAAGCATTTTTACCCACATTGGTCCACCACAGCCAGAATTGCTGTTCCTTGCATGGGGGGCTGCCATGCTGCGATGTCCTGGGCTTTTTCTGGCACCATGTGTCTATACTGGGTCGTCAAGTTTCCACGTACCCACTCTGATTTCCAATATATTGTTCTCCAGAGCCAACAGAGGGGCCACTGGAAAGAGGCCACAAATCAGGTGGTGAACCCAAACTCAATACCTGTTGAAGGAATGGACACACAACATGGAGTGGTGGATGGATGGAAGGACAACATCAATTCCTTTACTCCTGTAAAGAGAGAGGGGCAAATGGTGAACTAAATCTCAAAGAGAAAAGACATTCATGGTAATACTAATGTTCAACAGAGAAAGAATCCATACAAAAGGCAAATATAAAATTTCTGGGAAGAAGACTAATTACAACCTGTTTCTTTCACGTATATACCCTTAGTAGGAATAACATGCTTAAAAATCTTTAACCAACCATAGTTATTTGCTGATAATAAACTTGGGAATCTTGAAGCATATTATTCACTCTCAGTGTTGAAATAATACAATCTTGCAAGATGATTTGTAATTGAGGATTAAAAGAAGACTGTTTAACAAGCAATTCTCCAAGGAAGACATACAAATGATCAAAAAGCACATGAAAAAATGCTCAATATCACTAATTATCAGAGAAATGCAAATCAAAACTACAATGAGGTATCACCTCACACCAGTCAGAATGGCCGTCATTCAAAAATCCAAAAATGACAAATGCTGGAGAGGCTGTGGAGAAAGGGGAACCCTCCTACACTGCTGGTGGGAATGCAGTTTGGTGCAGCCACTATGGAAAACAGTGTGAAGATTCCTCAAATGACTAGGAATAGACTTAACATATGACCCAGGAATCCCACTCCTGGGCTTGTACCCAGAAGGAAATCTACTTCAGGATGACACCTGCACCCCAATGTTCATAGCAGCACTATTTACAATAGCCAAAACATGGAAACAACCTAAATGTCCATCAACAGGTGACTGGATAAAGAAGATGTGGTATATTTATACAATGGAATACTACTCAGCCATAAAAACCGACAACATAAAGCCATTTGCAGCAACATGGATGCTCCTAGAGAATGTCATTCTAAGTGAAGTAAGCCAGAAAGAGAAAGAAAAATACCATATGAGATCGCTCATATGTGGAATCTAAAAAACAAAAGCAAACAAAAACAAAGCATAAATACAGGACAGAAATAGACTCATGGACAGAGAATACAGACTTGTGGTTACCGGGGGGGGTGGGTAGAGGGTGGGAAGGGATAGACTGGGATTTCAAAATTGTAGAATAGATAAACAAGATTAAACTGTATAGCACAGGGAAATATACACAAAATGTTATGATAAATCACAGAGAAAAAAATGTGACAATGAGTGTGTATAAGTCCATGAATGACTGAAAAATTGTGCTGAACACTGGAACTTGACACAACACTGTAAAATGATTATGAATCAATAAAAAATGTAAAAAAAAAGAAAAAAATAAAAAAATTTTAAAAAAAGACTGTTTTGGATGTATCTAACAATTTAAATAGAAATAAGAAATGTACTTTTGGGAAAGCTATGCATAGAGAATGTTGGAAGAAATACACTGAAAATAGGCAAATGAGCAAGCTCCCTTGAGTCTGGGAGGTTGAGTGCAGCACATTCAGAGAGTCTATGAAGTTATTAAAAGTCACAGAAATGTATGCAATTAAAGTGCCTTCATAAGCAAAATATCCTTCTTCAGGAATTTTTATCTTGATATTTCTATGGTCTGTGTGGTCACAGGAAGTCAGAGTTATGGTGCTGGCTTAGAAGTTCTTTTCTCTCTGTCTGTAATTTACAGGGCATTGCTACAGAGGGGGCAGCAGAGATCTGTGGTAAGCTGTTCCATGGGGTGGGGCAGCGGTTAGAAATGATAAGGCCAGAGATCTAAAAGACTTTTAGACCCTCCCCTCCTAGCTGGCAGACCTTTTAAGTAAACTAGCACAGGTATGTAACTAAGACAGTGGATGAGAGGCAAATTTATAGTCCCTTTAGTGTTACTGCTCAGTCAAGGGGTAGGGACCACTCTGGCCAGGAACAGCAAGACCGTGGATGGGGTGGATGGGTAGGAGGAGCTGACATTTGCTTCTGACCTGAGAGGCCGGGGTATGTTGTAGAAAAGCCGACAGGGCTGGAAAGATGCAGCAGGTACACAGCCCAAAAGGAGCTGTCATATTCAGGGAAGTCAGAAAGCAAGAACCAGAGTTAGTGACGCCACAGAGTCAGCAGCGTGGCAGCAGTGATGTCAGTATCTGTGTCCATAACCCACCTAACCCTACATGAACTCATCTGCCTACAGGGGGCAGGTAAGTAGCAGAAATGTGTGGAGTGTGTACAGCCACTGGCAATTAGGCAAGTGGACATCCTAATGAAATGCACTGCTCACAGTCACCATATTGGAAATAGGGCCTCACACTGTCAGATCTAATTCTTATTCAAGAGAAGCCAGAAATTAAGAGTTTATTAGCAATCAACCCAGCTCAAAACCCAGAAAAGATATCATTTATAATGACAAAAAAGGCACATACTATTCAGAAATAAATTAATGAAAAATATTAAGATGATTCTGATAAATGACTTAAAAAAAGAAAAACAAATGATGATTGAATGAACAGTTGAATGCACCATTCTCTTCAGTGTGCAGACTCATGTTTGTGGGACATAGAACAATTTTTCTCCAAAATAAATTTAGTATCTGAATGCAAATTTAGTTAATAACCCCAAATGGATATAAGAAAAAAATCTGAATGGTGATCCTGAAGTTTTTCCAGAAATATACCCATATATACAAATAAAATAATGAGGAGGGATGTCTGAATTTGTAGTATTAGGGACATTCTGGAAAAGGATAAAATAGGACCAACTCTAGGAGGTATTAATCTATGGTCATGGAAACAGTATAGAAATAGTGCACTGAGAGTATGAATGAAATAGATTTCATTTCAAGAATAGACGTGGATATTTATGAGATTTTAGTAATATTATATAACTGACACTTCAAATCAGTAGATTCAAATACTGCAGTATTTAGCTAAATCATTGGAAGTCCTGGTACAGTGTTCTCATTTATGACATTAAAATAAATTCCAGATAATTTGTTAATTAAAAAATAAAACACCAGAAATAACCCAACATGATTAAATCTGTTCAGATTTTCATGCGAGAAGAACTTTCTAAAAAGCTTTTGGAAAAAGACCAAAAAGACCAAAGCCCCAGCAACGCCGCAAGGCCAGAAACGCCCACTGTAAAACAAAACTAACCCTCGCCCAACCCTCTCTCATGGTCCTGTATTGCTCTCTGATACTTTCTACACTTTCTTCTTCCCTTTAAAGTCCAGTTTCTTGGAGAAGTACCTGCGCTGAAGACTCCCCCAGGGCTCAGAGCCCTGCATCCCCCACGGCCCTCACCGCGGCACTGAGACAGGAGTTGCACTGCCGGTGGCTGCGTGTTTCAAACCAGTGGGCATTTTCAGCTCCTGTTTATTTGATTACCAGGTAGCTTTTGCAGTGGACAAATACTTTCCTCTCAGTGGAAGGTTTTCCCCCCTTAACTTTTGTTTTACTTGAATAAATTTAAAAAGCCCAGGCAGAAAGCTGTGTGTGCACATATGCACACACACAGATACACACAGATCTGGTTTTTAAAGGCTACCTAAGTATAGTCCTCCTCCTCCTTTTCCCCAGTCTTGTTAATTAAAGGTGGGCTTTAGCTCTTGCTTTTTGGCCCCACACAGCCCCCTTTCTCACTATGCTCCTTTTAGTCAGTGTTCAAATCCCTCTTAAGCCAGGTTACAGCCTTCTCTGTGTTGCCTCAACTAGTTTTCTCCCAACTGCTCTGCTATTCTTCTTACTTGGTGGATTTCTCTTCTCCCATTTGCCTTGTTCATGGCCCTTTTCCCCAGGGCCTCGTCTTCAATCCTCCACTTGGCAGGACTGAATCACCCCCACGGCCTCACCCACAGCCCCTCTGAGCTCCTGACTGGTGAATCCAGCTTAACAACGGACATCACCCCTCAGATGTCCCATGGACTCTTCGCACTCAAAATGCCACACACAGAACCATCTCCTCGAAACCAGCTTCTCCCCTTACACTCTCCTGCAGATCCGCTCTCCAGATGGGTCACTGGAAAGTCACCTCAGCAGCTTTGTGGTCCGCCGCCCCTGCCCTGTGCTCACCTCTGCAGCAGTCACCATTTCTGCCGCCCATGTCACTATCCCTCTGCCCAGGGCCTCTCTGCAGGCGTGTGCCACTTGTTGTCTGGGTTACCTGGGGTGGTGCCTGAAATATCCTTTCCCCCCAAAATATGGGCCTCCCCCAAAAATAGTATCTTCCATTCTGCTGCCAGTATAACCAGATATTCTTCAACATAAACATTATGCAATTCTCTTGCTTACATATATTCCAATATATCCCTGTTTCTTTAAGGATACATTCAAGTCTAAGCACACAAGACCCCTCGTGACACAGGCCTTGTGCACCAGATATTCCCACCTTGGATACTTTGTTCTAACCCTACTTGTTGTTCTTCAGTCTGGCCAAGCCGCTTCATGCCGTGTATTCTTATATGTCTCTACCTCTCAGCATGAAGTGTCCACTCCCTCTACCACACATTAGAGAGCGAACTTCCTTTCACCTTTCAAAATTCAGTTCAAATATTTCCAGCTCTAGGAAGTCCAATTTGTGTTCACCTGCTTAGCAACCCATCAACTACTCGCCAAGTCTCGCCTGGCTTGGGGAGTGCAGACACCAAGTCTTACCTGTCTTGGTCTCCCCAGCAGTTGATACAGTGTTTGGCATAGCAGGTGCTCAGTGTTTGTTGGATAGATAAACGAATGAATCGGTAAAGACATAAGAGGTATACAATCCCCCCCAGTTACTCAGCTGCCATTTTGGAAAGTTCATTCTGTGGAGTTATGGAAATGTCAGTGCAGGTGGTGGGCAGACAGAGCAGAGGTGAGGGTGTGGGGGAGACAGGCCTGGTCCTGGAGTGCGCAGGAGAGGTGTGGGTGGGATAGGACTGGAGAGAGAGTGGATGGAGGGGGCGGGTGCAAGGAGATATTGAAGAACAACTGATATTAACTGCAGTAAATTAAATGGAGAACATAATATATGAAGGGAAGATCAAGTTAACACAGCAAGGGTGGAAAAGGCAATACCAGAGACAAAGAGCTCTCACTTCATCACTCACTGCATTTCACTTACGGCACCCGCCCTCTGGGAAGGCATCGCCAAATTCTTGAGAGACTGCTGTTTGTGCTGTGGGTGCTCTAAGTACAAAACGGTATCTTATGGCTTCCAGATTTTAAGACTGATAGATTATTTCTCTTATGTCCCATGTCTGAGTTCTCAGACAGCAGGATCTTTTGCTGGTGGGGGTAGAGCTATTGTGGTTAATAACTCAGGGTTACTCTAATAATCTCAAAGGACAGTGGGGAATTCACTCAAACAAATAAAAGAGAAATTTCATTCAGAATAAAACATATGCCATATAGAAGCTTGTGGGGGCCTTGGGGGCAATGCTACCGCCAACTCACCTAACGCTTGTATGTGAGTGTGTTGAAACTCCAAGCTCAAGTCACTTAAACACGTATGAGAACCAGGGTCCAGGCTGAGGTGCTCCAGACATGGACAGGAAGATGAAGAGCCTGACTACTGCCTCCGACAGGATCAGTCCAGCCGGGGAGCACAATGGGCACGGACACGATCACACACCATCAAGACAAGAATCAAGTGCAATTAATTCATGCCTAGAGAGGAGAGCAGAAAATCTCTAAAAAGTGGAGGGTTTCCTGCCAAGGCTTGGCAAGACTCCTTCCAGGCAGAAAAGCAGAGAAAGGTACTTCAGGCGAAGGAGACTAGGGTTGGTGGCTGGGTGCGAGGCCTAACGAAGCACGGGTGGAGGGCTCCAGGGTCATCTGTCAGTAGCTGTTCCCCTTCAGCAGCTAAGAGGCACAACTAAAAAGGCAGGTGGGGTGTCATTAATGATCATGGGGAAAACTGGTAGGAGGAAACTGAGGTCAGGAGATCACCACCAAAGGCACTTTATTTTAGAGGAACAAAAATAATTCAAAAAGCACTTGGAAATTCTATCTCCCATGAACAAAAAGAACACAAAATAAGTTTCACTCCAGTGTTGAATACAGAATAACACACTGCCTACTCTCAGAAATGGATTGAATTTTCTAATTCGTTAGGGATTATTTAGATAATAGGAAAACAAATAAATCTGAAAAATCTCTCTAGAATGGCTGTTACTCCATCCTGTTATGTAGGGTAGAGTTAGGCTGAATTATTTAATTGGTATTTTAATGAGACTATAAAGTTATAAAAGTCCTATCAATTTCTCCCAGAAGCATACAACTTTTCCTTTCAATGACCTTTATTTGACTTAACTAGAACAATAACTTTTTTCCAAGGCTTTTTTCGTGTGTGTTAAAATACCAAATGATATGCTGCCCTCAGAAAGTTGTTGTTATTATTAATGCTGATAATAGCCCCAGTAAGACATATTTAAAATTATGACTCATTTTTGAATAACAGATATTGGCTTAAAGTCCTTTTGATAATAAGCAGAATAAACGAACATAATTTCTACACCAGGGACAGCAGCTGCACCCTTAATGGAACCTGATCACTAAACACAACAAAAGCAAAGATGAAACTCAAATCAGACACCAGGGCACAAAGCATAGCTGACTGAAGATGCCACAAATGACCTTTCATTCACCGAGGGAACCAGATGCATTTCCATGTATATTGTATATTTTTAAAAACTATTATTTTATATATAGAATGCAATTTAGGAGAAAGAAAACTCCCTCAATCTGTAGACTTATAAACAGGAAGCACAAAGGGGTGCCTTTGCAGACATGAACCCGCATGCATAAATGCAAATCCTATTGACCAAAATCCTTTCCTGTCTCCTAAGCTTGAAAAAAAAAAAACTAATTCAAGGCACTGGTGAGCTGAAAGGGCTCAGATACAAAACGTGCACATCATCAGCCTTCTAGTAGATAAAAGTGTGCCATGCATAATAGAAAAGATGACGTTTCCTATGGAAATCTATTTTGAGATGCAACCATTTAAAGGCAACCGAGAGCTCAAAACCAAGTTCAATCAAAGAGAAACAGAGCCCAAGCAAATGTACAGAAATGGACAAAGACATTGGAGATTTAGGGGATCGGTGTTCTACCGATACTCCAGATCAGCAAATTCATCCTGAATTCAAGCCAGTGATTTTCCACGAGGTCACTCAAGGAACTAGGCAGAAACCATCGGCCAGAAGAAATAGGAACAATGCGAAAGGCAGGTGTGAGTTGTGGAAGGGGTGACCCTGTGAACCTTGCTACCATGAGGCAGGATGCTCTTGTGGGCTTTCTGCACAGGCTGGCAGGCTCACATGACTCTGTTTAGAAGGATATCAGCCAACAGCTGTGCCACACGGGCTACAGCCCGAGCTGAGTCACATCTAGTAACGGTTCTGAGTTCATCCTTAGACGACATGATCAGAAGGATCTGAGAATCAATGGTGGAGACGTACCTGAATGAGTATTCCATTTCATTCCTTGGCAGTAAATCTTCAGCTTTGTGCAACATAAATATTGACAAAGATACACACAGGCACCCTGTTTGAAAGCCTGACTGCATAAATGCATATAACGGAGAAAAGCGGGCTCCGTTTCGGTATGCTAGGTCATTGTTTGGCTCGGTAACCAATGCTTCTGTGACCCAAAGCATATTCTAGTATAACCGACAGCACAGAAATCTCCACTGATGACTGACTCATTTCAGGGTATTCATAAAATAACCCCAGTTTGCCCATGGGATACAGATGGCTGTCCTGTTCCCATTGTGGGGTGGTCTGTTCTGCTCCTGAATCTGTGGCACCATTAGATTCATGACCCAGCTGCCAAACAGATCAAATTATAAGGCAGGATATTATCAGACCAAGGTCATAAAAGTATTACTGACATTTCAAGCTGAAGACATCATCTTCCAAAGAATTTAATTTCTTGTTTTCAGGATAAATTTCTTTTTATTGCTGCCTCCGTACCCTGAAATATTGTGAAAACTAGTCCTGACCACGTACCTTGGGTTTACCAAAATTGTAACGACTACTACTTTATCTCCTACCTCCTTTTCAGGTGGGCATTTTAGCTTTTAGAAGATACCTTCCCTAATTTGTCTTTTTTCCCCCCATTTCTCTGCTATTATCCACCATGGCCTTTCCAGTCTGAAAATCGTCAGAGAAAATAAGTAAAAGAAAGTAATACAGGGTCTTTGAGCTGGTGATAAGTGCTGCAGAGGAAAATAAAGGAGGGCGAGGAATGTCTGTAGGGAGAAGTGGGGCTGGGGCAGTGACCTTTGAATAAGGCAAAGATGGAGGCAAAGGGGTGGGCAGAGGAGGGGCAGAGGGAACAGTGATCACAGGCCTGGAGGTCCCTCACACTGGACACACAGCATGGAGACTGGTGTGGGCCAGAGTGAATAGGAAATAAGTGGTGATTTTGGGGGTGGAGCCTAAGAGGCTGCCGTGAGGATGTGGGCATTTTTCCCTCTGAAGGAATTGCGGAGCCATGGAGGGTCACCGAGCAGAAAAGTGATACTCTAACGTTGGATCGAACAGGTCCAAGAACCTAATATAAGCTGTACAAATCAAGGGCCAAAGAAGTGACATGCCACCTCAAATTCAGTGCAGAGCTTGAAAGAAACACAGCCTCGACTCTCAGCCCAGTGCTCTGCCCCTCCTGGATGCTGTCCCACAGAGCTGTCTCTAAGGTTATGTTTTTTCCTCACTCAGAGGCTTGTGGGCCAACTGAATGCTTCCCCCTTTTTCAAATGGCAATTTGTCCTGAAAGGAAATTGGAGTTGGCAGTGAAACAAGGCATGGACCTGTAGCCTACAGAGCTGTTGTCCCTGAAAGCAACAGCTGGCGTGTGGTGTACTCGTGGAGTTCAGCAGAAGAGACAGAGCAACAACAGGCAACTTAGCGTCCGGTTGAGCTCCGGCTGACTGCACTGCACGTCTGGATGGATTTCAAATTTGGACAGTGAGGCGGCTTCACACGAAAGGCAGGTGTATATATCATACATGCCCACACGTCTGTATGCACACACGTGGACACACACTGAGGATATGATGTGACTTGTAAAGAGCTGCCCCTGCTTGGTTTCCCACTGACTCTAGTCTCAGCGTTAACTTTTCACTGGCCATGCTCCCAGGTTTGCTATGAGATTTCTTTGCAATGGAACATGCCCTTCGCTTCACAAACTTTCCCCATTTCTTTCAATGACATTAGGGGAAGAGCAGGGAGCTCGGGGAAGTGGTGGGGATATGGACTCGAGATACCCCTGAATCTGAATCCACACTTCATGACTTATTTGTTATTTTACTTTATTTACATTCAAAATGCAATTGTTGCAGATCTCAGAAGATGATTGACACTCACTGCTGTGGCAGAATGTTGTGGTTAGTAGACCCATCACTGGATCCTCTTATTCAACACGTTCTTCCAATAATTCAGATATTACTGTATCACAAATGCCCATTTCTATATTTTGATATCTGCTTTTCAGTATAATTATCTTCCTTCTTTATTCTCTAAATCTCATGATTTTAAAACATTTTTCTGAGAAGTGGTCCACAGGCCCTTTACTTATGATAAGTTGATAAAGTGATCCTGGAGATCAAAACCACATTTAAATACTGAGATAAACTCAACTCTGTCATACACATGGCTAGGTTTAGTCTGCTTACTTTGTTACTTTGTTTAGCAATTTTTGCTTCAAACAACAAGATCCTACTGTATAGCACAGGGAACTACATTCAATTACTTAATAACCTATAGTGGAAAAGTATATGACAAGGAATATATATATATATATATATATATATATATATATATATATATATATATATGTATAAGTGAATCACTATGCTGTACACCAAGAATTAACACAATATTGTAAACCAACTATACTTTCAACAAATAAGTTGAAATAAAATTGGGAGATGAAACTTCCACTGCCCAGGCAGCTGTCTGGATGAAATGATTCAAAGCAGGCCAGGTATTAACAATCCCCCCTAACACATCAAAACCCCATGTGGGATCTTCCTTTTGAGCAGCACAGGCCAACCGGCTGTGGCCACCTGTAAATAGGGTTGAAGTCACTTAGACCCTTGGCTTGGGAACACCGTGGCCACAGGGGTGGGGGTCACTGCAGCACCTACGAGAAGGACGGGGACAGCCTGCTGCTGAGGCCGCTCCCCAGGCCGCAGCCCAGAGCGCTGCAGTCAGGTCTGAGGTTCGGCCGGGAGCGCGCAGCTCCACAGCCCCTCGGGCCCCTGTGGTGCGGGTGGCGCTGAGACCACGCTCGTCCATCACCCTTCCTGGCACCCAGACACGGGAGTCTCCTGGGGGAGTTTTTCTCTGCCTCATACTTCCTGTCTCAGCCTCTTGTGGAATCCGGTCCATGCCCCAGGGAAACAGGGCTTTAACCCTCCGGGACCCAAATCCATTACGGTTTGGATTCGGGATGAAACTTCCATGTTAACTCACCTGGCGCTCCCTTCTTGTGCTGAACTGCCCTCCCCCATCGATGGCATTAGGTCGCATTAGAAGTCCCGACATGCTTGTCCTTAGCTAAGAATCTGAGCCTCTTGCTCAGTCTTCCTCAGTGGAACCACTCATCTGTGGCAGAAAAGTTTGGGCTGTCGTCTACCCATCATTGTCCTCGGTCTTTTGGGTTTTCTGTTGGGTTATGGTTCTCGTGCAGGGATATCAATTTGCACAGGAGAAGCACCTGTAGACATTTTGAAAAATACAGACAGTGAATCCTTCCCCCTCTCCAGCCAAGGCTGGAAGCTTTCTCCCTCTAACAGGGGTTACACAATCATTTGCTTGGGAATTGACCAAACATATTGGCATAATCATAGTAAATTGCCCTTTACTCAGTGCTTGCCACGTGGCATTTTCTACTTCATGTTGTCTTTGTACCTTCAGTATCACATATAATCCCTGAATTATAGATTATAACCATTTCTGTTGAGGACACTCCTACTTGCTAATCTTGAATACAAGTATCTTTGATTCTCTTAATCTATTTCATTCCTGAGTTTCCTGTTCCTGAATTTCAAGAGCGAGTTATGGACACATGTATTTAAGGTTCTCTTATTAAATGTATCTGACTCATCCTCTAATCAAATCATATCCGGAGAAGAGAGATTTTCTCTTTTAAACATTTGCTTTTTCTTATTATATAGTAGTGCATACACACGGTGGAAAATGTAGAAAACATATAAAGTAAGAAAATTACAGCCATACATTATCTAAACACCAAAGGACAATGCTGTGTCATTTTGGACATTTAACTATTTTTCTTAATATTTTATCATAAAATTTCCCTAGGGCAAGTTGCTTAACCCTGGAATTTTACTAGCCTTTTGTCAAGTACAGAATAACATTCCCAGAAATGACCCCAACATCAAAATAGTATGTGAGGTTGGGAAGGCCACAGGGCACTCAGCTTATTCTCTGAGTCCTACAGAGAATGCTGTTAATTCACTGATGTTACGCATTCGATGCCTGTGAGTCACTCACTCACTCAGCTGGCTCGGACTGAGACCTACTTTATACCACGTGCCGATCAAGTGCTGGGGGGACCCCAGAGGGAGCCTGGATCACGGCATCACTGCTCCAAGAATCCTACTCAAGAATCCCACATGGGATTGGGGGGGTGGAGGCAGGTGAGATATGGTGAAATTCATTTCATTATGTTCCTTTAGACATATTTAAATAGCATGAAAATAGTCCCTAGCTTTGATAAGTTTTCTTTTCCCTTCCTATGTATTTTTGAGGATGGGTATAGTTTTGGTGCAGCACGAGTAATTGTTAGATCTTTGGTATGTTAGGATTTTACATGGAAAATTAAGAAGGAAACTGGCACCTTATACAAAGAGAAGAGGCACTGAGGAAAACACAAGCCACCCTCGAACTTGGCTACCATTCAGCATTCCTGGTTTTCAAACAAGGGGAACATAATTCAAAATATATTCCCTAAATATTTTAGCCCATAGTAGAAATACATGGAGGCAAAGTTCAGCTCACTGGAACCTACAACAATGTGCTTACTTAAGCGAAGGTATAAACAGACCACAGATACTATAATGCATCCTTTACTTTAAACTAGTTCATGTGAGCAAGTTTCATTCCACATGAATTTCTCAGTACCAATTTAGGAAATATATCCTTCTTGATTGGTAAAAGTAGCTCACTGATAACCAGATTCAACAAAATTTACTGTTAAATATTTAACCTATTTCCTTCAGGAAATGCTTTTGCGTAATCTGAGTTAAGTGTTTCCTCTATCTGATCTATTTCTTTTCACAGAGAAAAGTAGTATTATTTGCACACGAGCTACTTTTACTCCTCTGGAAATATCTGAATGTGAGCTCAGGGTAAGAGTTGTCTACTGCACAGGATGGAAAAAAAGATTCATTTCACAGCGGAGATCAGAATCTTTTTCTTGAGGGGCGTGGTGAGCTGGGGGACAAGGGAAATGCCTTTGTTTAGGGACAGACCCCAGTAATCCACACTGAAGCTGAAAGATGAAGCCCTTGTGAAGAAATGTGGCAGGACACACTGACACCCAAAGGTGTTCACTCTGCAAAGAAAGAAAGAAAGAAAGAAAGAAAGAAAGAAAGAAAGAAAGAAAGAAAGAATAATTTAACTGCCCTATAAACAGAATGGACAGAAACTTGGTAATAAGGGAGAGAGAAGGAAGGTTAGGAAAGGGAGGAGAAACAATGAAAGGGAACTTGGATGCGGTGGGCAGAAGAGCAGGTTTCTGGAGCCTACAATGAAGGATGATAAGAAAAAAAGTAAAGTTTAAAAAAATTACAAAGTTTAAAATAGTTTAAAAATTAAAAAATGAAGTTAAAAAAATAAAATTTTTTATAGTAACATGGAAGACTTTAAAATGATGGAGGTTTTTTATTTCAAAATTCAAGTTGTTTGAGTTTCTCCTCCATGCTCCAAACAACAGTAAGACCTGCTTGTGTAAGTGGTTTTGGGGGACACCACAGAGAGGGGTGAGCTCTGCAGTTAGGTTGGGCAGGAGCAGAATGCTGGTGTGGAAGGCAAGACAGAAGAGAGAATAACAGTTTCATGAGAACAGAAACTCAAAGCCAGAAATTATCTTAAAAATGTTAGTGTGGTAGGCAGAAAAATGTCCCCCCCAATATGTCTATGTCCTTATCCCCAGAACATAGGAAGAGGTCAGATTCCCTGGCAAAGGGGGCCTATGTTTGCAGATGCACTTAAGGTTGCTAACCAGCTGACTCTAAGATAGACGAGCTGGATTATAGAGGTGAGCCCAGTGTAATCACCAGGGTCGTTATGGGAGGAAGAGGGAGGCAGAAGAGGGGAGAGAGGAGAGGAGATGTGACCACAGGATCAGAGTCAGAGGCACACAACCATGCTGACCTTGAGAGAGAGAAAAGAGGTCACAGGCCAAGAGACACAGGTGGCCTCTGGAAGCCAGAAAAGTCAAAGACACAGGTTCCCCTGAGGCCTTCACAAACAGCCGTGCCAATACTTTGACTTCAGCAGGCTTCTGCGTTCAAGAACACTACAAGGTTAAATTTGTGTTGTTTAGTGGGGACTTTTTCTTTTTTCTTCCTACTACCATGATGTTTGGGGATACTTGTTGCAACATCAACAGAAAGCGAATACAGTAAGCTCCTTGAAATGTTCAGAAATTGCAGATAACACTGGACTGTCCACTTTGATATGGGATTGGGCTTATGTGAACAACAAAAGGACAGTGTGACCTTTGCTAACATCTGCTTTTCTCATTTTTAGGAAGAGAACAGTAAGTCAAAACCTCTGTAGTTATTATTTTAGACAAGTATTTCTTAAAACATTATGTAACATTGTGCCTTAAGACCACAAGAGAGTCTCTGTTCTTAGAAGAACATGGATTCCGTGAGATAGGGTCTTACATCCGAGTCCCACAGTTGTCTCTTATTGGCAATGAGAGCTTGGGCAAATCATTTACCCTCTTTAAGCCACAGGATCTTCATTTGCAAAAGGAAGACAAGAATAAGGATTGTTTGGGTGATTAAATTGTACACACACACACACACACACACACACATATATGTACAACATTTAATACAGTGACTAGCACATACTAGACACTCAACAAATTCGTGTTATGGATTTTTAAATGCATGTATAAAAGGAGGAGAAAGTTGCAGGAAGTTGTGGGAAAACTTAGTTCACGGTCCCAAGAAGAGCCATCTCTCAAAGGGCTCTGATCAGTCAGTCCCCAGTGATGGGCTAATAAGCAGAAACTATAGCACATGAGGATTTAAGTTAAACATAAAAAAGAAGGTATTTAAGCATAATTATTAAACAGAAGGTACGTTTACACTTTTGGCTGGATCATCTTATCTGGAGAGCTTTAATAAGCAGAGAGTCTCCCCTGTTCTAGAGATGGGCATGCAGGAAAATGACTTGGATGGGTGGGCTGTTCTCACACAAAGATCACATGACTTAGTCCTCAAGGAAGTAACACCTCTTGTACGTTATTCCAGATTGACTGTCCTCCCATGATTATTGTCAGCTGTGTCATCAGTTCAAGGAGACAGCCACCTGGGTGACACTGGAATATTAGAAAGAAAATCTCATTTAAATTTTAGATAGCTCTAACATGAAATAAAGTCATTATTTTATGCCTAAAAAAATCTAAGGAACAGAGAGTAAAGACACTCTTCATTGGGAAACTAAGAGAAAATCTGAAACAGCTTCGACTGTCAGAACACAAAGCTGTATTCACATGTCTTCATTTCTGTATTTTCACAGCCAATACACCAGATCTCCTGGATAAGTCACAAATCTGCCCTTAAAGAATGTGATGTAGAAACACGAGGAGAAGTAGTTGACAAACTGGAACAAGAACACCTTCATGGCTAGGTTGTTCTCATAGTCAGTCTGGTCCTTGGGAACTCTGCAGTTAGAATAAAGAAAAGTATAGTCTGTAAAACTGAATGGCTTTTAGATCCTAATCAAAGCCACGGACACATGAGTTAACATGCCAAATATGTGTATATATATATACACACACAAATCACAGTGTTTTCATTTAAGCTGTTTTGAATTCCTTAACATAGCTACTATGCTAATTCCAAGTGTACACACTGTGGTAAGAGTTTATCCCATTATGAACGTAATATCCCACAAGGCAAAAAAAAAAAAAAAGTCACCCGTTCCTTAAAATTTATAAGCACAACTGTATCCAATGGGCAAGAACTGTCCTCTGTCAGGTGTAAGTTGACAGAAAGCTACTTCTATACATCCTGCTAATTGATATTCTCTTGTCTCCCTGAACGGCAGTAAGGTAGGACTATTGAAGAAAACAAACAAAGCACGGGGCAACTTGCTAGAAGCATTTGGGGAACATAAAACGGGTCATCCTCCTAGTTCTGAATTTGAATTGGTCTTAGTGTTTTCAGAAGATGACCACTGAGCAGACCACTGGGAGAACCACCCAGCCACATGCAGCGTGTGGGAAGCACTTAACTTGGGCCGCTAAGCCGCTGGCTGGGATACAAGCCAGAGAGAAGAAACATTTATTAAAGAAGCCACAGCTGATGAGAATGGAGCTACACTAACAAGAAAAGCATGGGGGGAAGACATATAACACTGTGATTACTTGTCCTCTCTGTAACACACAAGCAAATGTGCCACTGGAACCACGACCCTCTTCCACTTATTTGCAATACAGAGACTATTTACTTTCAACAATAGGGTACATGATCTAATGTAATTGAAATTATTATTAAGCACTGACCTGTTTACACAGAGCTTGGACATTCTAATCCTTCCTTTGTC